>NC_092165.1:32423223-32723223 GCF_045791955.1 Oncorhynchus clarkii lewisi
TTTAGCTCAACCATTTCATTTTTGATTAGAACAAAACATGAAATATTAAAAAGATAGTTAACGGTCACCATACTGTACAGCGAGATACTGTGGGTCTGCTCTGACTTTTAGAAGAGGGATTATGCGCTCGCGCTCCACCAGAGAACGGACAGGGCTTTCTTGAGAATACAGAAATCCCTGTCTGTGAATAATATTGTCACTGTTGGATTACAGTTGTATGAGAGTCATCTGAGGAAGCCCTATGTTAGGAGGGGAACAAACAATACCGTAAGCCAAAACTCCTTCTGTGTCTCTGTCGACTGTGTAACATATTGTTTGAAGAGTAAACATTGTTTACTATTTGGTAATATACCCCCGTTCGTATGAATCTAGATATCAACACACAGATGAGTTAAGAGCATTCTATTTTAAGAATTCTTTCTCAGAACATTCTCATTGAAGCACTTCATTTGCCATTCATTGTACAAGGACAGCAACCACAGTTGAGACCAGTTGAGTTTGCAATGTGTTTTAAATTAAGTTACCACTGCTGTACTACTCAGGCAACACATTATAAAGCAATCATTTTTCTCTAACGCCGAAGCTGCATGAGCTCTTCACTTCAAGCAATATCAAGAGCCTAGCCGTCACACTGTGTTCATATATCCCCATCCATGCCTATCAGATTGGACCTGATTGTATTTAGTTTGATAGAATTCATTAGGCATTAGCAGCCCTGACATGTGGACACCCAGCAAACCACAAAGGGAATCAAACTAATAGGCTCCAATAGAGCTCCGCATTTTCAGCACAAAAAAAAATCTCACTCTGATTCTAATAATTACAGCCTGAAGTGCCTCCTCGTTGCTTTTATTTGCAAGCAAGTTGGGTAATCTTTGATCCGATTGCCAAGTGTCGAAGGCAGAATACAAATGAAAAAAAGAATAAAATCTGGTTTTGATTTTCTAGCGGACTTCAGCTGCACACAATAACACAGCCAGGGGATAGAAGATTGAAGAAAAGTAATGAAGTCGCGCAAAAGCACTCGGACGGGGTCATTGGTTGCGTCTGAAATGGCAGTCTATTCCTTATACGGTAGTGCACTACATTTGACAGGGGCCCCATAAGTTGCCATCAAAGATGCAGCCACACAGTGGATGCTGAGCAGCGAAGTTCGGATTGTTGCTTCATTCACATTTAGAAGCAGAATGAATGGGAAATCATTTGTTCATAAGAAGGTGTTTAAATTGTACTAGATTTAGAGTAATGTTCATTTCTGAAATAGACAACTAGGCTACACAAAGAAACCAGAGGAAGAAGGGCAGGGGCCAGTACATCTTCATTCACCATCTCAATAAACAGACTGTACAGAGCTGCAACACAACGCCCTACTATAAACGTTTCACCTATGCTAGTATTTTGTGTAAAAGCCACGGATCCTTTTCAAACGCTGGGACGTGACAGCAGGCTTTACTGCATATTCATTTCTATCATCCTTGTAATTCAATATTTGATAAATGTCTGTAAAAAAAAATAGCACCATTAACTTTTTGGGAGAAATTTCAATTGTCTTTGGGCAAAAGTCACTTAGAGGTGTGTCATTTTAGCACACTTTGTACATTCCATTTAGAGTACCTTTGCATGCTAATACTGCCAGAGAGACCCTGGCATACATTCATTATTTCTTATTTGGATATCTGATTATTTGCATTTGTCATTTAAAAGACAGAAACACTTTAGAGAGGTAGATAGCAGTTATTTAGGAGTTTGATATAGTTGAACTCATTCAAGAATTTATGTGACCGTGGCCCTAGATAAAGGGATGTAGATATGAATTCCAGGACAGCAGCCTCGAATGTGGCAGCAATTGCAGAGGGCTTCAGAAAGAATTGACTTGTTCCACATGTTGTTGTGTTACAGCCTGAATTTAAAATGAAAAAAATGTAGATAATGGCCTTCACACAGTATCCCATTATGTCAAAGTGGAAATATTCAAAAAATGCCATGAAAATTAAAAGCTGAAATGTCAATAAGTATTCAACCCCTTAGTTATGGCAAGCCTAAATACGTTCAGGAGTAACAAGATCTCTGTAGTCCACATACAATTATCTGTAAGGTCCCTCAGTCGAGCAGTGAATTACAAACACAGATTCAACCACAAAGACCAGGGAGGTTTTTCAATGCCTCGCAAAAAAGGGAACTTATTGGTTGAAAAAAAAATAAAAGCAGACAATGAAAATCCCTTTGAACATGATGAAGCTATTAATTACAGGTTGGATGGTGTATCAGTACACCCAGTCACTACAAAGATACAGGCGTCCTTCCTAACTCAGTTGCCGGAGAGGAAGAAAACCGCTCAGGGATTTCACCATGAGGTCAAAGGTGACTAAAACAGTTCAAATCAAATCAAATGTTATTGGTCACATACACATGATTAGCAGATGTTATTGCGGGTGTAGCGAAATACTTGTGCTTCTAGCTCTGACAGTGCAGTAATATCTAACAAGTAATATCTAACAAATTACACAACATATACCCAATACACACAAATCTAGGTAGGAATGAATTAAGACTATATACATATGGACGAGCGATGTCAGAGCGGAACGGACTAAGACACAGTAGAATAGTATAGAAAACAGTATATACATATGAGATGAGTAATGCCAAATATGTAAACATTAAGTGATTAAGATACCACAGAATAGCATAGAATACAGTATACACATGAGATGAGTAATGCCAGATAAGTGGCCAGTGATTTCTAGTCTATGCCTAAAGGCAGCAGCTAGTGATGGCTGTTTAACAGTCTGATGTCGAGATAGAAGCTGTTTTTCAGGCTCTCGGTCACATCTTTGATGCACCTGTACTGACCTCGCCTTATGGATGATAGTGGGATGAATAGGCAGGGCCTTGGTGGTTGATGTCCTTGATAATCTTTTTGGACATCCTGTGACATCGGGTGCTGTAGGTGTCCTGGAGGGCGGGTAGTTTGCACCCAGTAATGCGTTGGGCAGACTGCACCACCCTCTGGAGAGCCTTGCGGTTGTGGGCGGTGCAGTTGCCGTACCATGCGGTGATACAGCCTGACAGGATGCTTTCAATTGTGCATCTGTAAAAGTGTGAGGGTTTTAGGTGACAAGCCACATTTCTTTAGCCTCCTGAGGTTGAAAAGGCTCTGTTGCGCCCACTTCACCACACTATCTGTGTGGGTGGTCCATTTCAGTTTGTCAGCGATGTGTACGCCAAAGAATTTGAAGCTTTCCACCTTCTCCATTGCGGTCTCGTCAATGTAGATAGGGGGGTGCAACCTCTGCTGTTTCCTGAAGTCCACGATCATCTACTTTGTTTTATTGACGTTGAGTGAGTGGTTGTTTTCCAGGCACCACACTCCCAGAGCCCTCACCTCCTACTACTCAGCCAACTACTGTTGTGTTGTCTGCAAACTTGATGATTGAGTTAAACGTGTGCATGGCCATTAGTCATGAGTGAACAGGGAGTACAGGAGGGAGCCGATTACGCACCCTTGTGGGGCCCCAGTGTTGAGGATCAGCGGAGTGGAGGGGATGTTTCCTACCTTCACCACCTGGGGGGCGGCCCGTCAGGAAGTCCAGAACCCAGTTGCTCAGGGCATGATGATGAGCTTGGAGGGTACTATGGTGTTGAATGCTGAGCTATAGTCAATAAACAGCATTCTTACATACAGTTGAAGTTAGAAGTTTACATACACCTTAGCCAAAAACATTTCAACTCAGTTTTTCACAATTCCTGACATTTAATCCTAGTAGAAATTCCCTGTCTTAGGTCAGTTAGGATAACCAATTTATTTTAAGAATGTGAAATGTCAAAATAATAGTATGATTTATTTCAGCTTTTATTTCTTTCATCACATTCTCAGTGGGTCAGAAGTTTACTTACACTCAATTAGTATTTGGTAGCATTGCCTTTAAATTGTTTAACTTGGGTCAAACGATTCAGTTAGCCTTCCACAAGCTTCCCACAATAAGTTGGGTGAATTTTGGCCCATTCCTCCTGACAGAGCTGGTGTAACTGAGTCAGGTTTAATGGCCTTCTTGCTCGCACACGCTTTTTCAGTTCTGCCCACAAATTTTCCATAGGATTGAGGTCATTGTGATGGCCACTCCAATACCTTGACTTTGTTGACCTTAAGCCATTTTGACACAACTTTGGAAGTATGCTTGGGGTCACTGACCATTTGGAAGACACATTTGTGACCAAGCTTTAACTTCCTGCCTGACTGATGTCCTGAGATGTTGCTTCAGTATATCCACATAATTTTCCTCCCTCATGAAGACATCTATTTTGTGAAGTGTACCAGTCCCTCCTGCAGCAAAGAACCCCCACAACATGATGTTGCCACCCACATGCTTCACGGTTGGGATGGTATTCTTCGGCTTGCAAGCCTCCCCTTTTTTCCTCCAAACATAATGATGGTCATTATGGCCAAACAGTTCTATTTTTGTTTCATCAGACCAGAGGACATTTCTCTAAAAAGTACGATCTTTGTCCCCATGTGCAATTGCAAACCGCAGTCTGGCATTTTTCTGGGGGTTTTGGAGTAGTGGCTTCTTCCTTGCTGAGCAGCCTTTCAGGTTATGTCGATATAGGACTCGTTTACTGTGGATATAGATACTTTTGTACCTGTTTCCTCCAGCATCTTCCTTTGCTGTTGTTCTGGGATTGATTTGCACTTAACGCACCAAAGTACATTCATCTCTAGGAGACAGAAGGCGTCTCCTTCCTGAGCGGTATGACGGCTGCATGGTCCCATGGTGTTTATACCTGCGTACTATTGTTTGTACAGATGAACGTGGTACCTTCAGGCATTTGGAAATAGCTTCCAAGAATGAACCAGACTTGTGGAGGTCTACAATTTTTTCTGAGGTCTTGGCTGATTTTTTTTTATTTTCCCATGATATCAAGCAAAGAGGCAATGAGTTTGAAGGTAGGCCTTGAAATACATCCACAGATAGAGCTCCAATTGACTCAAATGATGTCAATTAGCCTATCAGAAGCTTCTAAAGCCATAACATAATTTTCTGGAATTTTCCAAGCTGTTTAAAGGCACAGTCAACTTAGTGTATGTAGACTTCTGACCCACTAGAATTGTGATACAGTGAATTATAAGTGAAATAATCTGTCTGTAAACAATAGTTTACTTGAAAATTACTTGAGTCATACACAAAGTATATGTCCTAACCGACTTGCCAAAACTATAGTTTGTTAACAGATACAACATTTGACGAAAACATAATCATTTCAAACCATTCTTACATTTGTGTACGTTCACATATATCTCTGTATTTTGCATGGGAATACTTTGGAACAGATTTCCAACATTAAAATCACTTGGAGCTGATCTGCTCGTATTTTTACAGTCTTTTATATCCAACAAGAAAGCATTTGAAATACCACAGAAAACTTGAGGGGCTTGTGGGCCACCAGTTGGGAAAACCCTGATTTACAGAGTGAAATCTTATCTTAATGGCTGTGATAGGAGAAAACTAAGGATGGATCAACAACATTGTAGTTACTCCACAATACTAACCTAATTGGCAGCGTGAAAGAAGAAAGCCTTTACAGAACACACATGCTGTTTACAACAAGGCCCTAAAGTAATAATGGCAAAATCTGGCAAAGCAATTTACTTTTTGGCCTGAATACAAAGTGTTATGTTTTGGGCAAATCCAATACAACACATTACTGAGTACCACTCTCCATATCAAGCATAGTGGTGGCTGCATTATGTTATGGGTATGGTTGTAATCGTTAAGGGCTGGAGAGTTTTTCAGGATAAAAAAATAAACTTAATGGAGCTAAGCACTGGCAAAAAAACCTGGTTCAGTCTGCTTTCCACCAGATACAGATACAGGGATATTAATTTACCTTTCAACAAGCCACCAACCTAAAACTAAACACCAAATCTACACTGGAGTTGGTTACAAAGAAGACAGTGAATGTTCCTGAGTGGCCGAGTTACAGTTTTGACTTAACGTTACTTGAAAATCTATGGCAAGACATGAAAATGGTTGACAAGCAATGATCAACAACCAATTTGAAAGAGCTTGAAGAATTTAGAAAATAATAATGGGCAAATGTTGCACAATCCAGGTGTGGAAAGCTCTTAGAGACTTACCCAGAAAGACTCACAGCTGTAATTACTGCCAAAGGTGCTTCTACAAAGAATTGACTCGGGGGTGTGAATACTTACGTAAATGAGATATTTCTGTATTTAATTTGCAATACATTTGTAAAGATTTCTAAAAACATGTTTTCACTTTGTCATTATGGGATATTGTGAGTAGATGGGTAAAACTAAACATATTTAATCCATTTTGAATTCAGGTTGTAAGAGAACAAAATGTGGAATAAGTCAAGGGGTATGAATACTTTCTGAAGGCAGTGTACATGTCAAGAGAGGAGTCTAATAATTTGATTCATTATTATAGATTGTTAATAACCAAAGCAATCCATACTCAATGTAGAAACACAGTTGCTGGTTTAAACCAGTCAAAAGAGAGCATGTGAATTCTCAACTATAAGGGGCATGAAACGACAGTTTCCTGACACTTGTTTCAGAATGCATATTTAGATTTATTTCACAAAACATTGATTATCATATTCAAAATAACTTATCTCCACAATAAAAGGCTTGGCAAAACTCACCAACTAAACTATTCTACAAAGTCAAAATAGTCATACCTAATGGAAAAGTTACTGCCTCACCATCCAACACAAACTAAGTCATAAAGCCGGGTGAACTCTGAACATCTACCCATAATTCCCGGCTGATGAAGAAGGGGCTGATGGGAGCCAGGCAGCAGTCCGCCCAGACTAAAAAGTCTCCCCGGAAATGTCCCTGTCCTGCTTTAAAGTGACACTCCACTTCCATTAATTACATTTTCACCAGGCAGTAATAACCTGGGGTCAGGTCTAAGCGTGCTGTACCTTGATATACCTAAGACCCACTCCATATGCAGCATGGTGGTGTGGCATATCACTGGTGTGGCATGGCCCTTAACATATGCCCAGTGAGCAGAATGGGGGATGATGATGACAACGGTGGGCCCTCCTCCCCTCCTGTTATTCTCCCTCCCACCACCCTCCCCCTGCCACCTCTCATCCTCATGCCCCCCCTCCATGTCCCTCCCCCCGCTGCGCTGCAGTCAGCCAGGCTGGCTGGTTGAAATTGGGGCCTCGGGGCAGACAAGCTGTCTGGGAGCAGCGGCAGATAAGGCCCCATTGATTTTACATACATACATACATAGACACACAGGCAGGCCAGCATAAGTATATGCCACTGACACCTGGCAGGGCTCAGATGACCTGAATAATCCCACTCTGAGGAGCTAGATATTCTATCACTTGGGGCGACGGAGGCAGGAGTAGGTAGGGGGACACAACACCTACTCTGATAAACTTTGCTGTAATGTGAGGCATGGTAATAGCAACATCGCCCAAATATCACCAGAGTGCCGGGTGTCGTTTGGTCACTGACTGGGGGCTGTTTCGTCAAGCTGGTTAACTGGATTTATGTCCCCTGTGACCAAACGAACATGGTCTAATCTGAAGGGATCAATGAGAGAGTGATGGGGTTACTGAGAGGAAGAAGGGTCCAACCACCCCTGCCTCCAGGGAGATATGGTACGTTCCAACTCTGGGCACAGACTGACTGACAGGCGGCTGGACAAACTGACTGACTGACTGACTGATTGACACAAGATCTACAGCAGGCTATTTTGGACAAATAACACACACCACCACTTTTTCCATGGATGTCAATGATGTTAGCTGACAATTCTGCTGCACTTTCACAAATTTCCTCCATGTTGAAAATGTTCAAATTGCATCATCTTTTGTCTCAGAGAGAGGATCCACAGGACTCCACCAGCTTCTCCACCTGAGGAGGAATGATAACCGCAAATGGAGGAAGAGTTGATGACGGGGCTGTGGATGTGCTGGGCTATGCTGTGGCTGGGCTCTGCTGGGGCTGTGCTAAACTATGGCTGTGTCATGCCGTGAACAGTGTCCCCATTGGTGCATGAAGAGGAGGTGAAAGGAGAATCACGGCAGACATTGAACATTGGACATTGAAATACTTCCTCCCAGACCTAACCTACACTAGGTGTGTGTATATATACGCATCTGTGTGCGTGAGTCCATGCATGTTTGTTTGTTTGTGTGGTCAACACCTTCCCGTTCTGTGAGAGAGAGTGAGTCAAAGGCATGGAGACAGAGCCTACAGCAACGCCTGTAATGTGACAGACAGTATGCTCTGACGGTATCCTGCTAAGCTCTTGTATATTGCACTGTTCTTCAGGTCCAAACCACCAAGGCTCAGGGAGAAACGCATCACACACCACCGCCACCAGAGAGTAGAGCAGCATCCCAAATGGCTCCCTATTCCCTATATAGTGCACTACTTTTGGCCAGGGCCCATAGGGAATAGGGTACCATTTGGAATATGGCCTAGTTGACTCAGAACACAGCTTTACAATTCCACAATAATATTCAATCCATGTTAAAATCACAGGGACAATCTGAACACACACAAAAGTTATCTTGTAAGAGTAATCTCTCCCCTCTTAACTGATATTCTGTGACATTTCCATGAATCACGTACAGATACTATGTTCTTCCATAACTCTGTGTAAAGCATGCTTAGCTTTGCCTTGTACTGTATGAAATACAAATGCTACCTTCTTCGTCACCATGAACACCAACAGTCTGGTGTGCATCCCAAATGGCACGCTAATCCTTATATAGTGCTCTACTTTTGACCAAAACCCTATGGCCCTGGTCAAATGTAGTGCACTATATAGGGAATAGGGAGCCATTTGGGATGCAGCTCTGGAGTATCGTTATTTGCCAGGGGATTTTGAGAAGCAGCAGCTTGTTATTGAGACTGAAGCGTTGAAGTGTTGAAGCTCCGAGCTGTTTATCATTACATGCTCTCTCCTCTCTCTCTCCTCCCGCTCTCCTCCCTCTCTCCTCCCTCTCTCCTCTCTCTCTCCTCCCTCTCTCCTCTCTCTCTCCTCTCTCTCTCCCCTCTCTCTCCTCTCTTCTCTCCGCTCTGTGATCTTCCCCAACAATTTAATTAGAGGAGAATAACTAAACAAGACAGGGTTCCCTCAGGATTACCATTTGACCAGCATCCAGCCATGTTAAAAACTTTATGGTCCCATGGAAAATGATTCAGACTCGGGAACATCAACGAGGGAGACGGCAGAGAGGAGCATATGGTCTCCGCAATAACAACAAACCGTTATGGCCGCCAGGAGAGACGCACCTTGCTTTATACACACCTTAATGCGTGGTGGGGGCAACGCTAGTGTCTTCATCTCACACGTTATTACCCCAGTGACATGTCGCATTGCTCTTCTATGTGGCATTTTTACACAGGCTCGAATTAATGACCTCAAAGAGCACCTGTTGTTTTTAGGAACATTAGGAATTAATGGGACACCGGAAAGAAACAGCGTCGTCGTAGAAGGAAGCCATTTTCCTATGTTCTCCATTATAACTAGGTTGATGTTTGATTTCACAATAAATTCCCAACGTATAAAGCTTAAGTACATGAGCTATATGAAGTACACAAGGCCACCATTATAACAAGCTAACATCTCCGCAGCACGCGCATTAAAAGAGCATTAAAGATCTTCAGGCGAACCTCCTACGTTGATAATGCCTGATGGATGAACCACAAACACCACCTGTTGGACGAAACCCGTGACTTTATCATCCCACCATTCGGATGACGTCACCCCGTCATCCCTCCATCCAGAAGATGACACCTCTCATCCTGCTCCCGTCAACATCCTCCTATGGTATTTACCCGACCCCCGTGCCCCCCAAAGAGTCAGGACGGGTCCATACACATAGTGCTGAGAGGAGATTTGTGGCTCCTTCCCTGACCTTCCCCCCACCACAATGGCCGCGCTCTAATTAGGCAATGCATCTGATCGTCATTAACAGCTATGGGATAATGAATCACTGGCTCGTCTCTGTGTTAATTTGCTGTAACCAAGCGGCTAATGGATGTCAGAGCTGACTGATCACACTGATTGTGGTGATTTCTAATTGCAACAAAACAATTTAAAAGCAGCAGGATTATTTATGTCGTCGCCTACGAAGAGGAAAGAGGGATGCGCCGTGCCCACTACTAAAGTAAAATACCTGGAGAGGGGAGGAGGGGAGAGGAGAGGAGGGGGGAGGAGAGGAGGGGAGAGGAGAGGAGGGGAGAGAGGAGGGGAGAGGAGAGGAGGGGAGAGAGGAGGGGAGAGGAGAAGAGGAGGGGAGAGGAGAGGAGGGGAGAGGAGAAGAGGAGGGGAGAGGAGAGGAGGGGAGAGGAGAGGAGAGGAGGGGGGAGGAGAGGAGGGGAGAGGAGAGGAGGAGAGAGGAGAGGAGGAGGGGAAAGAAAGGGAGACACTGTACAGATAGCCAGCTGGCTATGCTATGCATGGAAGGAAAAAAGGGATTGTGTTTCTCATTTGGTTCAGATGAAGAAGAAGAGATTATGGTCAGAAGAAGGAAGAGCGAGGAGCGATGCTGTGAAGATTGCACCTCCACGTCGCACGGCCCCTTGGGAAATCCAGCCGAGCTGTGCTGGTGCTCTGACATGGCTGCTCATATCCTTCTGATGCACAAACACAAATACATTTCTCTCTCTCTCTCTGCCTCTCTGGGTAAGTGGAAAGGATGCCTCCTTCCACCAAAATCAGATCTGAGCGTAATTACCAAATCACAATTGGCAATTAAACAATGAGCAATCGTAACCTAGAATGACTACGCCGGTAATTACACATTAAATGCAAGGAACATAAATTGGGTTTCACACATTTTGAGCTACAAATAATTGTGTGTGAATTTTGTGTCTGTTGCCCCCGTGCGTGTGTGTGCGTTTGTTGCATTTTGTCTTGTCAAATGATTCATGCTACCACCACCATTGCAGAGTTCATTTATGAAATATTTCATATTCACATCATGCACAACTACGTGTCCCTCCCTCCCTCCTTCCCATGCCCAGTAACTTCTAACTGGGAAGCTTTAGCTGTTTCTTATGCTAATAGCAGCAACCCTTCCCATCTCCCCCTTCTGTTTGTTTATTTTGCTGAGTGAGCACTGGATAGCCGTGGGCTAGAGGAAGAGGAGACGAGAGGGAGAGCGGGTGGACTTCAGTCAGTGGCAAGCGGACAGGCACGCGGGCGGGGCAGGCAGGTGGTGGCGGTTGGGAGGTGGGAAATGGGGGATAAGAGGGGGGAAATGGAGTCTGCATGCAGCCAGTTTACCTTGGGGCTGGCTAGTGGACCCGTGGTCTCTGCCTCCTGAGAGGCCTCAGCCTCAGTGGCCAGGATGTGGGCTTTGATGGCATCCAGAGTGCGCAGCATCCAGCTGTGCTGGCGGCGGATCTGCCTCTGGAGCTCCTGCCACTGGTGTACGGTCATCTGGAGCATGTCCCTCAGGCCTGGACAGATAATAAAGAGAGAGAGAGGGGGAGGGAGGGAGAGAAGATATATTAAAGATAGAGAGGGAGGGAAGAATGTAGGAGACCAAGAGAGAGAGAGAGAAAGAGAAAGAGGGAGGGGCGGGGAAATAAAGAGATAGAGGGAGAGGGAGAGAGAGAGAGAGAAAGAGAGAGAGAGAGAGAGAGAGAGAGAGAGAGAGAGAGCAAGGCAGGGCGGGGTAAAGAAAGAGAGAGAGAGAGAGAGAGAGAGAGAGAGGGAGAGCGGGGTAAAGAAAGAGAGAGAGAGAGAGAGAGAGAGAGAGAGAGAGAGAGAGAGAGAGAGAGAGCAAGGCAGAGCGGGGTAAAGAAAGAGAGAGAGAGAGAGAGAGAGAGAGAGAGAGAGAGAGAGAGAGCAAGGCAGAGCGGGGTAAAGAAAGAGAGAGAGAGAGAGAAATGAGAGGAATGGCCAACATCCAGTCTTTGACAGTCCACCCTCTTAAAATCCTTCATTCATGCCTCTGTATGTACTGATATTTAGCATTTTATTATGATCAACTATTTGACCCATTATCATAGTAATTGTATACCTTCTTCATCGGTCTTTAGAAAGGGATTCCATAGCCTGAGTGAGGTAGTAATGCTCTTCATTTGATAATACCATGAATTCTTCAGTGGTCCACCTTGCTCTCTCTATGCTGAACACAGATGCCTACGTGATCTGCCCTGTACTATGTTCACTAATGTATATGTACACACCAGTATGTGTACTGCATGTGATGAGTCGCTGGTTTAGAGTTAATCCCTTCCCACACCTGCAGAACCATCAGCATGTTACTCCAGCCCTGTCTTTCTACCAGCAGCCATGATTCACCCAAATCCTGTTTGTTCAAAGTAATTAAAAAGTGCAAATCAAGATGAATGAGCCAGGGCAGAATGTGACCCTGTAATCCACACGCACGCACAAAGGCACGCACATATGCATGTACACGCACAAACACACTGACTGTAGTATCTATTGAGTGACTGGCTGCTCAACAATGTCACACACTGCTCATACCTGTGGAATTATCATGACTGATCTGCAGAGTTGCTAGGAAACCGGTATTAGTGTCTGCAGTGCGGGAAGTAGGGGGAGAGATTTGCTAAGAATTGTGTCGTCCAATAGTAAGCGAGAGAAGGTACTAGGAACCAATGCAGATGAGATGTGGATAAAATAAGGGAGGGAGAGAGAGAGAGAGAGAGAGAGAGAGAGAGAGAGAGAGAGAGAGAGAGAATGGGAGAGAGCTGATTCTAGTGAATCACAGTAGGGCTCTTCTCACCTCTCCTCTCTTCTCCTCTCTCCTGTCAGAGCTTTTCAAACAGCTCCAGGATCCTGGAGGCCATCTGCATTTTTAATGGTGGGCAGCTTAAGAGCCAGCGAGGAGACAACTCGACAACTGGGAGGTCAGCTTAGCGGATTTGTACATTTGCTGAGCGCTTGGCTGGCTGGCTGGCTGGATGCTTTAGGTGAATAATCGGCCCAGCAGAGAGGAGAGAACGTCTGGATGATGGCCTCTGACTCAAGTCCTGCTGTTCCTAATTCCACCTCTCTTCATATACACAGTGCCTCCTCCCTCTCTTTTCCTCTCTCTTACTCCCTCTCTTCATATACAGTACATAGGCACCTCGCTCTCTCTCCTCTCTATCATTTATCTCCCTCTCCACCCCTTTCACTCTCCACCTCTCCTCTCTATCATTTCTCGACCCAGTCACAAGCACCAATCTCTCCCAGCCTGCCCGGACTCACTCACTCACTCGCTCAATCCACTGCAGATAGAATGCCATTGGTAATGTATGTTGAAAAAGGCAGTTTCTTTCCCCCTTCCCCTTGCTTGAGAAGCGGTTACTTTAAGATTTATACATTCTGAAGGTCAGTATGTTAATATAAACATTAATAATAAATGTGAGGGTTGAGAGCAGTGAGAGCCGCACCTGATTTGTGGGAGATGATGACTTCCAGCAGCTGCCTGCCTTCTTCCAGTACACAGTCTTTCAGGGAGCAGTGACTGTCCACGTTCAGCTTGAAGCTCTGTAGAACCAGACACAATATGACACACAGGACGACACCTCACAACAGTCAACTTACTAGATGTTACATGTTCATTTATTTCTGTAATAAACAAGATACCACACACACTCAAACATAAACACATGCAATGTGTTTTTGAGCATCAGAACAAAAAAAGAAACATGAAAATGATACTAATACTAATTCACACACTTATACACAAAGCACACAAGTGTATAAACTCATATTTAACACCCCTGGTACAATCCCACAAGTCCATGAAATATTGAAATCAGTTACCATATTAAAAACTGCAAACATTTGCTTCCATCCTATGGCAAAATGTGTAGAATTGCAGGAAATTAGCAGTAAAATTGCAAAATCTTTTCTCCGTCCCATGGCAAAACTTGAAGAATTGCAACAAACTTGCTTTAAAACAGCAACATCTTCTCTATGCCTCATGGCAAATTAACTTTAAAACGTAAATATTTTCTCTTCGCTGTCATGAGGGGGAAATGTTTTGCTCACAAGGTGGGGGGTATGGATGTGAGTACGCAGACCCACAAGCTAATGTGGCCCCTCATGATGAGTTCAGATTTTTTGTGGCCCACACCCCACCACAGTTGCTCTTGAATCCCCCTCTTCCAACAGATCACTCCTCCGTCCCTTAAAGGCAGGGCCGGTCCTGGACATTCTGCTGCCCTAGGCGAGACAAAAAAATTGCAGTTCCAACAAGAATAGTCCCAGTAAGCAACATAACGTTGAAAAGACGTCTAAAAGACGTATTTTCTGGACATTGAAATCAAGTTCATTTTCGTTTCTGAAGTTGAAAATATGTAATTTATAGAGGTCTACGTTTGGGCCATATCAACGCTGGTCCAGACTTAGACAAAACTTGACCCAAACATAGACATCTATAATTAATTCAGATTTCGTCTTGAACGGACCAAAAAAACAAAGTCCGTGGATGTGGAAAACAAGGCCAGTCAAGACTGCACAAAAAAAAACACACCCAAAATGCGCCAGAGTCGGTCCGTGCTTACTGAGGTATAGCCTACAACAGGGATGGGCAACTCCAGTCCTCGGGGGCCGTCCCTAATCAACACAGCTGATGAAACTAATTGCATCCTGAACTGAAGATCATGATTAGTTGATTATTACTGTCAGATGTGTTAGCTGGGGCAAAAGTGTGACACCAATCAGGTCCCAGAGGACTGGCGTTGCCCACCCCTGGCCTACATTGTCGCCTGAAATTTTATTTTAGGAATGCCCATCTAAATGGTAGGCCTAAAGATGGCCGATCCAGACAGAACCAAAAAAAGAAGTTGGCGTCAATATGTGCTTAATGGGGTCTGCCATCTTGGCCTCCAATGGAATTTTATGAATGTCCATCCATGTTGTAGGCCCACTGTTTGTAAAACATTGGCTTTATTCGTCCACATTCCTGTGACTAATCAATTTAAGCTCTAAATATCAGCTACCCAACTTTATCAGGAGTTGTCCTCAGCTTAGTTGCAACGAGTTTACACAGCGGGAAATGTAGAAGTATTTTCTTTTTTGTTGCTACGATCAGCTCGTAAAACATGAGCGATACAAAGTTGAAACCACTGATCATGACCATTGAGCCCACGGGATGAAACTCCTGGGCAGCAGTTGTGAGTAGCCTGATTGTACATTACATACTGTCCATTTCACTTTGACCTGTGCTGTTTTTAGGATATGTTGTTTGTTAACATGTCCAGCACATTTTCATATATTTTATTTGATCGGGCGCCATTTAGGTCAGGCTACTTGATGGTAGAAACCTGTAACGATGTGAAAGAAGTTTCTCTCACTACGTTGTCATCCACTTTCTCTCCAGCCTGTAGGCTACAGAAAAGGCCACATACTCTTGTAACCATATGCTATATCTGATACATGATTTATGTCAGATCATTGTTTTGAGGTAATGTTGGTGGAGCGCTGCAGCGATGCATCTCTTCCCGCAGCACCCTGGAGATGCGCGCTCAGAATGGACAAGATACATCATTTGCCTCCCTGCCTTTGACAACGTGGGAGTTGCTTATCATAGGGTAGCATCAGCGCTCACCTAAAAATCACATAGGCCACTGGTTGAGAGAAATTGTCATTGTTTTCGGGCAGAATTATGTGAATTTGTATGTGTTGTTGGAGGTACATCTTAGTCAGTTTAGTTTAAAATGCCGCCCTCGTCAATCTGCCGCCGTAGGCGGCCATCCTAATCCTGCCTAATGAGCGGGCCGACCCTGCTTAAAGAGATCTATCATCCACCCATCCCCTAACTCTCCAACTTGTTCAATATTCCCCCAAGCGCCCTTATTACTGTGATGTCTCAATTCCGCTATTGTTATTCTCTTTAAAAATACCCCAAACACTCCTCTTTCTCTCTCCCGTCTCTCTTTCCCCCAATACTCTTCCCCCTCAATCCCATCTCTCCGTGGGTGCTGCTATGAAAACTTTCATGTTGATTGGTTTTGATAATACCCAAGGAGCCGGTGCAGAGCCGAGTGCTCTCGTGGTGCTAAGAGTAATCAAAGTGGAGAGAGAGAGATATGGGGAGTGAGAGAGAGAGAGAGAGAGAGAGAGAGAGAGAGAGATGGAGAGTGAAAGCGAGGGAGAGAACATTATGCTGGGACCTGGAGGGAGGTGGGGCTGTGCTTTTGAAGATGTGATGGGTGGTTAGGGGGTGGAGGGAGGTGGGGGTTGGAGAGGGTCGAGGATGTGCGTACAGAGGGGGGTGAATCAAGAGGGGGGGCAGAGGGGTCCCAGGGGAGTGATGCAGCGAGGCGCCTGGAGCCATCTTCGCCTTAGATTCTCATCTCCTCAGATCTTGGGCCGGCCTGTTGCTGGCGATTAGGGCCTGGTGTGATCTGACCAGCATGCTGAAGGTGTGCCGAGCCAACACAGCCCTGGCTAACTGTATCTGACGGCTTGCCGCCGAGAAAGCAGGGAGAGGAGCAAAGAACGAGGCCCAGCTCTACTCCGCTGGGCGAGATGGATGAAGGGGAATGGGACACCGCACTAACTAAAAGATGCCCTCGTTGACTCGCTCTAACGCTGATCCAGGGACAGCAAAACAGCCGAGATGGAGTTGTTCACACTCACAGCAAGGCCCCGTCAGCAATGGCACCCTATCCCTATAGTGCCTTCAGAAAGCATACATACCCCTTGACTTATTGCACATTTTCTTTTATTACAGCCTGAATTCAAAATAAATGAAATGTATATATATTTTTAACCTATCAACACACAATACCCCATAATGACAACGTGAAAACATGTTTTGAGACATTTTGTCAAATGTATTGAAAATGAAATACATAAATATCTCATTTACATAAGTATTCACACCCCTGAGTCAACACATGTCAACACATCATCTGTAACCTTTGGCATCGATTACAGATGATATCTTTCTAGGTAAGTCTCTAAGAGCTTTGCACACCTGGATTGTACAATATTTGCACATTATTTCTTTTTTATTCTTCAAGCTCTGTCAAGTTGGTTGTTGATCATTGCTAGTCAACCATTTTCAGGTCTTGTCATAGATTTAAGTCAAAACTGTAAGCAGGCCAACATTCACTGTTGTCTTGGTAAGCAACTCCAGTGTAGATTTGACCTTGTGTTTTAGGTTACTATCCTGCTGAAAGATGAATTTATCTCCCAGTGTTTGGTGGAAAGCAGAAAGAACCAGGTTTTCCTCTAGGATTTTGCCTGTGCTTAGTTCTATTCCGTTTATTTTTATCCCAAAAAACTCCCTAGTGTAGTCCGTGACGGTGGCAAGCATACCCATAACATGATGCAACCACCACTATGCTTGAAAATAGGAAGAGTCGTACTCAGTAATGTTTTATATTGGATTTGCCCCAAACATAACGCTTTGTATTCAGGACATTAAGTTAATTTCTTTGCTACATTTTGTGCAGTTTTACTTTAGCGCCATATTGCAAAATTGTTTTGTAATATTTGTATTCTGTACAGGCTTCCTTCTTTTCACTCTGCCATTTAGGTTGGTATTGTGGAGTAACTACAATGTTGTTGATCCATCGTCAGTTTTCTCCCATCACAGCCATTAAACTCTGTAACTGTTGGCCTCATGGTGAAATCCCTTATCAGTTTCCTTCCTCTCTGGCAATACTGGGTGTATTGATACACCATCCAAAGTGTCATTAATAAACACCATGCTCAAAGGGATATTCACTGTCTGCTTTTTAAATGTTTACCCATCTACCAATAGGTGCCCTACTTTGCGAAGCATTGGAAAACCTCCCTGGTCTTTGTGGTTGAATCTGTGTTTGAAATTCACTGCTCGACTGAGGGACCTTACAGATAATTGTATGTGTGGGGTACAGAGATGAGGTAGTCATTCAAAAAACACTATTTTTGCACACAGTGTGAGTCCATGCAACTTATGTGACTTGTTACTCCATGCAGTGGTGTGAAGTACTTAAGTGAAAATACTAGTTTTTGAGGAGTAACTGTACTTTACTATTTATATTTTTGACAAAATTCTATACTTTTTACTTTACGTTTTCTCTGACACACAAAAGTACTCATTACATTTTGAATGCTTTGTAGGACTGGAAAATAAATCAAATTCACGCACTTATCAAGAGAACATCCCTGGACGTCCCTACTGCCTCTGATCTGGTGGACTCACTAAACACATCATTTGTAAATGATGTCTGAGTGTTGGAGTGTGCCCCTGGTTATCCATACATTTAAAAATAAATGTATGGTTTGCTTAATATAAGGAATTAGAAATGAGTTATACTTTTACTTTTGGTACTTAAGTATATTAAAAACCAGATAGTTTTAGACTTTCACTCAAGTAGTATTTTACTGGGTGACTTTCACTTTTACTTCAGCCATTTTATATTAAGGTATCTTTACTTTTACTCAAGTATGACAATTTGGTATTTTTTCCACCACTGAGTCCACGCAATTTATTACGTGACTTGTTAAGATATTCTTTATTCCTAAACGTATTTAGTCTTGTCATAACAAAGGGGTTGAATACTTACTGACTCAAGACATTTCAGCTTTTTCATTTTTTATTCATTTGTAAACATTTCTAAAAACAGAAATCCACTTAGACATTATGGGGTATTGTGGGTAGGCAACTGACACAAAATCTAAATATAATCCATTTTAATTTGAGTCTGTAACACAACAAATGTGGAAAAAGTCAGGGAGTGTGAATACTTTCTGAAGGTACTGTATATAGTGCACCCTATCCCCTATATAGAGCACCACTTTGAAAGCAGTGCACTATACAGGGGAGAAGGTGGATAAGGTGCCATTTGGGACACAAACCCAAAACATCTGATGCTGATCCATATACTGTAAGAGGTGTGACCAAGAGACCACACACACAAAAATGTAGTTGTTTCAACTAAATATTATTAAGGAACTGGTTCCACAGTTTATTTTTTTTGGTTTACTAACCTTTTGGTCAAAGTGTTACCTGAACTTAACATTTTTAGTTGGCCCAAACGTAGCTCCAACATGAGAAAACGTATGCAAAAAAAAAGCTCAAATAGTCTCATTCAGTCTCATTCAACTATACAACTATAAAATGATTATTTGGGCATCTTACCTAAACAAAGGCAGTGGAACTAGTTACACACACAGTGTGCAATGTTTTCAGCTTACATATTAGACATACATTGACATACATGATTACATTGTGCGTGTTCATTTACAGTCATTCATATTCAACATGTCATCACCTGGGATTTGAACTCAAAACCTCTTGGTTAAAAGCATTCCAGTCTTCAATGATGAGAGAAGAGTCAGATTAACTGATAACTGACACAGACATGGTGTCGTAGCAGGAAGATAGGAATGCCATGAACCAAGAGGTTGTGAGTTCAAATCCCAGGTGATGACATATTGATAATAATTACTGTATAAATGAACACGCACAATGCAATCATGTATGTCAAATATGTAAGCTGAAAACATTGCATGTTAAAAGCACAGTTTGAGTGTGTGTGTGTGTGTAACCAGTTGCACAGCCTTTTTCTTAGTTAAGATGCCCAATTGTTCATTTATAATTGAATGAACACATGAGATAAGCTGAGCAAACACTACATTTTTGACAAAGTTCTCAAGTTGGAGCTAAGTTTGGGCCAACAGTTTTTAGTTCCGGTAACACTTGGACCTAAAAGTTTATTAAACAAAAAGAAAAGACTGTGGAACCAGTTCCTTAATAATAATCAGTTGAAGGAACTACATTTGTGGGGTTTTTAAAAATGTTTTTTGGTTGTTGTTTGTTTTTACAGTGTATTCATGTTATAGTGGATTCTTCCAATCGTTTTTGGACTTCATTTACAAAAACATTCCTACCTAGATAGAGCGGGAGTGAATTACCGTACCATGTATAGTACTCCGATTCAAGTGCTAGGCTGCAATCTTTAAATGAGACCGAGAAAATCCAGCAAACTTGGTGCCACCAGCGATGAGGGGATATGGGCCTGTGACAGATGGTCACCTGAAGGTATTCGTCAGAGATGACAAGGTAACATCTCCTGGCGGGTGGATTTATGATCCCCCAGATGGACAGGGGATTGATAGCCTCTCGGCTCTGTGATAGCTTAGAACAAGTCAACACTAATACATTAGAACTAGATATCTACCACTGGAGGAAGGCAGTCGCATTGAATTATTCCACAGCAGATTAGAAAGTATTACAAATTATAATAGCGTTTTTATTCGACCGTATGTTTTTTTTTGAAGTGAAAATGTAGAAGGGCATAGAATAGAACACTAAGCTATCCATCACACTGTGATATAGGGTATAGCTCTCTACCATGCTGTCTAGATAATGTATGTCTACAGTGTCTATAATAAAACATTGACAGTCGTCGATGATGACCGGCCGTCTAATCCTTTATGAGAAAAGGTAACAGTTTATGCCTTATGCATGCCACATCTTCAAACTGACATTGTCGATAAATTGTTGACAAATAGTTCATAAACAGTTGATAAATAGTTCATAAACAGTTGATAAATAGTTCATAAACAGTTGATAAATAGTTCATAAACAGTTGATAAATAGTTCTTTGAAATGCCCTTTATTATACTGTACTTGATCAAAATAGGTACCAATCGTTTCATAACTAAGGATGAAATGTTTATACCATATAAAGTAAGAAAATGTCCTAGTATTTCTCTGGTTCATACTGTGATACAGACAGTATCCGTGTTTGCTGTACGATATGATCTGATATATATACCATGATGTGTCCAGTGGAGCAGGCAGACTGCAGTGCAGCAGCAGAGAGCATGTGGCCCAAACCGCACCCTATTCCCTACATATTTGTGTATTCGTTTTGACCAGAGCCCACTCTATAGGGAATAGGGTACCCTTTGGGATGCAACCAGAGAGTTTAGCAGCAGAGACTGGGGGGCTCTGGGTGGATTTAGCTGGGGGCAGGTGGGTTATTGCTGATTTGACACCTCTAGATGTGCTACAGTATGAAGCCGCTGGAACTCGAGCCCCTCGCTCCCCTCGCCTCGCCCCTCTGCTCGCTCCTCTATGGTTTAGGCTGAGGCGAGAGGACTGTAATCCCCACATCACCTCACACAGACAGACACACAGACAGACACACAGACAGGGCAGAGCCGTCATCTCACCGAGACAGAGGGAGAGGGAGAGTTGAAGAACGCCGTCATGTATGGACGCGTCTGGGGATGTGGAGGGACAGGGCTCACACACACACACACATACAGACACACACACAGGTTGGGATGGAGTTAAAGCCTGCGGAGGTGTAGTGGAGGATGGAGGAGGGTGTTAGCGAGGCTCAGAGGTTGCAGAGGAGGTGGGAGTTGGGAAGGCATGTGGAAATGAATCGGCTCACTCGGAGCCGGAGAGGAAGATACCTGGCGACTAACATAATAACAACATCAGCTAAAAAAGTGGCTTGGCATTTTATTTCCAATTCTATTTGATCAGATTTTTTAAATTTATTCACCTTAGCATATTTTCGAGTAGAGTATCATATAGCTAAATGTGATGACATTGAGATTTGACATTGAAATTGTACATGCAAGTGGTTCCTGAGAGAGAGAGAGAGAGAGAGAGAGAGAGAGAGAGAGAGAGAGAGAGAGAGACAGAGACAGAGAGGTAGAGAGAGAGAGGTAGAGAGAGAGAGAGAGAGAGAGAGAGAGAGAGACAGAGAGACAGAGAGACAGAGAGAGAGACAGAGAGAGAGACAGAGAGAGAGAGAGAGAGGTAGAGAGAGAGAGGTAGAGAGAGAGAGAGAGAGAGGAGAGAGAGAGAGAGAGAGAGAGAGAGAGAGAGAGAGAGAGAGAGAGAGAGAGAGAGAGAGACGGAAAGAGAAAGACAGAGCGACGGAGAGAGACAGAGAGAGAGAGATGGGGTTGTATCTATATATTTTCCTGTGTAACTGTCTATGTGTTAAGGGTTGTGACACCCCCTGGCTAGTGTCATCCCCCCACCCCCTCTCTCTAACTGGGGGGCCTCTTGTCCTGACTGTTCATTTGCCACCGGTGCAGAGTGGCCTCGTTAATGTGATTCAAAGAGCTGGATCGGCCATCAAGCTCAATCAATAGCCGTTTCATTTTGCGCCATCTCTCAATGCCTTATAAAGAGGAGTCCGCTCGGCCTGGGCTCGCAGACCTCTCGTTACCGTGCTCCCAGGGGCAGCTCGCCGCCGCGCTCAGCAAGACTCATTCCCCTGAACACCCAACCCCCACCACAACGCCAAGTGCCAGCTGGAGCCCAACCCCAAAAACATTCAATTGGGAGCAGCTCCCCTCAGTGGCCTTGGAGCACAGGTTGACTGAGGAAAACAAGTGCGTCTGGTAGGGCCGTCTCAATCAATACTAACATTTGAAGCCCATCCCAGTAAAACATAACTACATCTTCCTTCCCCATGGCCCAAAATGACAAACGTGGCTGCCCTGCTCCACAACAAACCTCTGATGCTGGTGGAGATATACAGTATGTACCCCCCCCCCCCCCCCCCCCCCACACACACACACACACACACACACACACACACACACACACACACACACACACACACACACACAGTTTTGTACAAGGTTAGTGATAAAATACAAATGTGTGTGTACTCGGTGTTCGTGTTGTTGGCATGAAGAACAGAGTATATACATGTTTATATATACATGTATACATATGCAGAGAGGCAGTCAGCAGGGAGCTCTGCCAATACATATTTGCTGGTCTCTATGGATGTATGCAAATGTGTGTGGAAAGTGTGAATGTGTGTATGTCTGTGTGTGCGCGTGTGTGTGTGTGTGTGTGTGTGATGTACGAGTATGTGTGTGTGTGTGTGTGTGTGTGTGTGTGTGTGTGTGTACGAGTATGTGTGCGCGCCTGCACATATGTTTGCTCTTGAGAGTGTGAGTGATTGCAAGGATGCAGCATGTCTCGCTGTTTACATCCACATGCAGTTAGGCACTGTGCACGTTAATCTCTGTAAGCCTATTTGCCTTTTGCATGTGTGTGCACGAGAGGGAGAGAGAGGCAAAGAGGGAGAGATATAGACAGAGAGAGCATGCTATTTTGTCTCGATCTCTATATTTTGGGTAGTGTGTGTGTGTGTGTGTGTGTCTCACCAGGTGTGTCTCCAGGTAGAGCTTGAGGCTGTCCATTTCAGCTTTGGGTGGCATCCAGTTCTCTGTGGTCTCCAGGGCTTCCCTCAGCCAGCAGATAAACTCATCTAGTTTGCTCACAAAGCCCTAAGAGAGAGAGAGAGAGAGAGAGACAGAGAGAGAGCGAGAGCGAGAGCGAGAGCGAGAGCGAGAGAGAGAGAGAGAGAGAGACAGAGAAAGACAGAGAGACAGAGAAAGAGAGAGAGCGAGTGAGACAGAGAGAGGGACAGAGGAAGAGAGAGAGAGAGAGACAGAGAGAGACAGAGAGAGAAAGAGAGAGAGCGAGTGAGACAGAGAGAGACAGAGAGAGAAAGACAGAGAGAGACAGAGAGAGAGAGAGACAGACAGAGAAAGAGAAAGAGAGAGACAGAGAGAGAGAGAGAAAGAAAGAGAAAGAGAGAGCGAGAGAGAGAGACAGAAAGAGAAAGAGAGAGAGAGAGAGACAGAGAGAGACAGAGAGAGACAGAGAGAGAAAGACAGAGAGAGAGAGAGACAGACAGAGAGGTAGGATTGTCAGTGATGCCACATCCACAGACACTAAAGTCAATCTACAGCAGCGACTACAGTCCTGTTGTTGTTTAGTGATATTTCACCTCTCGAGTTAAAACTACCAACATTGGGTTGAATTGATTCAAGGGCAAAACTTGATTTCAAAGGGAGAACATTTGATAGTTGAGGGTATACACATCAGTTTATACACACAAACAACGGGTTGATGGGGGAGATTTCCCGTCAGTAACATTGCCCTTGATCAGTTAGAGGTGCTTAGTCAAAAAGGGGAGGACGGAGGAGAGGCTTGCTGTGTGGTGTGTGACTACTGCCATCCGCTGGCAAGGAAAGGAAGCGACTTGATTCCAACACATTGACAACGGTCTCTCTTCACCTCCCTCCCTAGCATTCCTTTCCTCTCCCTGAGCAGAAGGACAGAGACAAGGACTGTGGCGGGCGCTGGCGCGGGCGGTAACTAGCGTGGTATTTCAGTAATTACTACCTCAGATCTGTACATCCAGTGCTGCAGCCCCTGGTGGACGGTGTATAGACGCAGTAAACCTTGACTCATTGAGTGGTGTTCAGTAATTGCATTCATGACCCCAGAATTCAATATGATTATATTTATCTCACTCTCCATGGCAGGCCTCCTGCTCATTATTTGACAGTGATGAAAATCAAAGATATTGATATAAATGACCTCTCTTCAGACGCGGATAGAGCCCCAGTATTGACGTTTTTGGACCTGACTTCTTAGACAGGCTTTGATGTGGTTGTGGATGGCTGGGTCAGAGGCAGGATGGGGCTGGGTCTGAGGCAGGATGGGGCTGGGTCTGATGCAGGATGGGGCTGGGTCTGAGGCAGAGGCAGGATGGGGCTGGGTCTGAGGCAGGATGGGGCTAGGTCTGAGGCAGGATGGGGCTGGGTCTGAGGCAGGATGGGGCTGGGTCTGAGGCAGGATGGGGCTGGGTCTGAGGAATGATGGGGCTGGGTCAGAGGCAGGATGGGGCTGGGTCAGAGACAGGATGGGGCTGGGTCAGAGGCAGGATGGGGCTGGGTCTGAGGCAGGGTCCTGGCAGGTTGGTACATAGGGTGTAGCATCAGTGTCATCCAAATAGCAGGGCCTGGATGGTGATGTTAGTGTAGTGGGGACTGATCATTGCCCAGGACCTACAGTATCTCAGTCACTAACAAACGCTATCCCTCCCCCTCTATTGTATACTTCTCTCTTACTCCCTCCCTCTTGCATATTTCTCTCTCGCACATCTCTGTCTCTCTCTCTCTCTCTTGCATCTCTCTCAATTAAATTAAATTAACTTTATTGTCATGGCAAGTTCATTATTACTTACATTGTCAAAGTATACATATCGAAAAATAAAAAATATATATATATATTTATAATTTAATTATAGTAGTAGTGGACATGGGAGTGGACATGGGATTACCATTAACAACAACTACAACAACAATATTAATGCGAACAACAATACATTAAAGCAATGGTAGTAGACCAGTGTCAACATGACTGAGAAGACACATGACCTGGTATGAAAGACAAAACAAAACAAGATGGGAAATATTATCGACGTTACTTTGCACTTTTCACTGGCTGTCCCTCAGGTTGTGGCAGGAGGACACATATTTGGCTGCCAAAACTGCACATTTTGGCTTTTCTTCTCTCTCTCTCTCTCTCTCTCTCTTTCTTTTGCATCTCTCGCTCTCGTATCTCTCTCTCTCGCATCTCTCTCTCGTATCTCTCATCTCTCTCTCACTTTCGCTTGCATCACTCTCTCTTGCATATTTCTCCCTCTCGCATCTATCTCTTGCATCTCTCTCTCTCTCTCTCTTGCATCTCACACTCATCTCTCTCTCTTTCGCTTGCATCTCTCTCTCTTGCATATCTCTCTCTTGCCTCTCTCTCTCTCTTGCATCTCACACTCTCGTATCTCTCTCTCTCATCTCATCTCTCTTTCTCTTTCGCTTGCATCTCTCTCTCTCTCTCGTATCTCTCCCTCTTATCTCTCTCTCTTGCATATTTCTCTCTCTCTTGCATATTTCTCTCTCTCTTGCATTTCTCTCCCTCTCTCTTTCTCATTTAAAAAAATACATTGCATTAATGTCCTGTCTGCGTGCAGTAGGCTAGCAGTAAGCTGCTCATATTAGCCAGTGAGATAGGTACATTACAGCAGAATTGTCCCAGTCAATGGAAATCAACAGACACTGAGACTAGAACACAATCCCCCAGGACAGGGACATTATGTGCGTTTCCTTTTCATCCTCCCTCTCCACCAGTAAAGCTTTCAACCAAGATGAATACACAGCCCCTGGTCACAACAGCATTAACGGCAGGGCCTAGCGTGTCACAGAATGGGTTTGTGGGCCAGTGTAATGCACCAGGCAGGCAGGCAGAAGGAAAAGCATATGAATAACATGAATGAACAACATCCCTTCTCTTCCCATCTATCCCCTCCGAACTTCTCCCAGGGAAAGAGAGAGAGAGGCAGAGAGAGAGAGAAAAGAAAGAGAGAGACAGGCGGAGAAAGGAGAGAGATAAAAAAGAAGAGAGGAAGAGAGAGACAGAGACAGGAAGGATGGAGGGAAGGAAGGCTCTGCTCGTCAGTAGCGTCACACTTGACTAGGCCCCTGAGACGCTCCCAGTAGAACCTTCAGCTGCCAGCTGTCTGTTGCCATGAGGATGAAGTCATCTCCAGAGGCCCGCATGCTAATGTAATCAATCACCTCCCTGTGTGACACGTATCATCTCAGGTGGCGCGCCTGGCTGCCTCTCTCTCAGCCTCACAGCCTCAGCTTTTCTCTCAGTCCCAGCCTCAGGCCCAGCCCCAACCTGGCTGCCTCTCTCTCAGCCTCACAGCCTCAGCATTTATCTCAGTCCCAGCCTCAGCCCCAGCCCCAACCTCAGCCTGGCTGCCTCTCTCTCAGCCTCACAGCCTCAGCTTTTCTCTCAGTCCCAGCCTCAGCCCCAGCCTCACAGCCCCAACCTCAGCCTGGCTGCCTCTCTCTCAGCCTCACAGCCTCAGCTTTTCTCTCAGTCCCAGCCTCAGCCCCAGCCTCACAGCCCCAACCTCAGCCTGGCTGCCTCTCTCTCAGCCTCACAGCCTCAGCATTTCTCTCAGTCTCAGCCTCAGCCCCAGCCTCACATTCCCAACCTCAGCCTGGCTGCCTCTCTCTCAGCCTCACAGCCTCAGCATTTCTCTCAGTCTCAGCCTCAGCCCCAGCCTCACATTCCCAACCTCAGCCTGGCTGCCTCTCTCTCAGCCTCACAGCCTCAGCTTTTCTCTCAGTCCCAGCCTCAGCCCCAGCCTCACAGCCCCAACCTCAGCCTGGCTGCCTCTCTCTCAGCCTCACAGCCTCAGATTTTCTCTCAGTCCCAGCCTCAGCCCCAGCCTCACAGCCCCAACCTCAGCCTGGCTGCCTCTCTCTCAGCCTCACAGCCTCAGCTTTTCTCTCAGTCCCAGCCTCACAGCCCCAACCTCAGCCTGGCTGCCTCTCTCTCAGCCTCACAGCCTCAGCTTTTCTCTCAGTCCCAGCCTCAGCCCCAGCCTCACAGCCCGAACCTCAGCCTGGCTGCCTCTCTCTCAGCCTCACAGCCTCAGCTTCTCTCCCAGCCTCACAGTCCCAACCTCAGCCTGGCTGCCTCTCACTCAGCCTCACAGCCTCAGCTTCTCTCCCAGCCTCACAGCCCCAATCTCAGCCTGGCTGTCTCTCTCTCAGCATCAGCCTCTGTCTCAGTCTGAGCTTCAGCCTCACAACTAGGCTTGGGCAATATACCATTTATACTGTATACTGGGTATTTCGAAATAACTACAGTATTTTTCAGGGGCTGCAGGGGTGCGTGCTATGCTTATAACTAGTTCAATATAGTTAAATATAACTATAAGAAATCTAAGATGTGTCAAATAAATGATATCCATCTCAGGGCTCCTGCTATGCATTTGGTTGGCTGACTTGCTAGGTAAGTGGCTAGATGTCAAGATCAAGCTTCTTGGTTCCAGCAGAGATATTCAATCCCCTCCTGGATCAACATCTCTGTTGCCTAAATTGTTTTGTGCTTCCGCCAATTTTTTTTATATACAGCTGAAGTCGGAAGTTTACATACACCTTTCATACACCCCACAGGGCGGGGTTCAGACCCAGGGTGGGGTTCAGACCCAGGGTGGGGTTCAGACCCAGGGACTCGAGCTTGGAGGGTACTATGGCGTTGAATGCTGAGCTGTAGTCAATAAACAGCATTCTTACATACAGTTGAAGTCGGACGTTTACATACAACTTAGCCAAATACATTTCAACTCAGTTTTTCACAATTCCTGACATTCAATTCTAGAAATAATTCCCTGTCTTAGGTCAGTGAGGATCACCACTTTATTTTAAGAATGTGAAATGTCAGAATAATAGTAGAGAGAATTATTTATTTCAGCTTTGATTTCTTTCATCACATTCCCAGTTGGTCAGAAGTGTACTTACACTCAATTAGTATTTGGTAGCATTGCCTTTAAATTGTTTAACTTGGGTCAAATGTTTTGGGGAGCCTTCCACAAGCTTCCCACAATAAGTTGGGTGAATTTTGGCCCATTCCTCCTGACAGAGCTGGTGTAACTGAGTAAGGTTTGTAGGCCTCCTTGCTCGCACACACTTTTTCAGTTCTGCCCACAGATTTTCTATAGGATTTGAGGTCAGGGCTTTGTGATGGCCACTCTAATATCTTGACTTTGTTGTCCTTAAGCCATTTTGCCACAACTTTGAAAGTATGCTTGGGGTCATTGTCCATTTGGAATACCCATTTGCGATCAAGCTTTAACTTCCTGACTGATGTCTTGAGATGTTGCTTCAATATATCCACATAATGTTCCTACCTCATGAGGCCATCTATTTTGTGAAGTGCACCAACCCCACAACATGATGCTGCCACCCCCGTGCTTCACGGTTGGGATGATGTTCTTTGGCTTGCAAGCCTCCCCCTTTTTCCTCCAAACATAACAATGGTCATTATGGCAAAACAGTTCTATTTTTGTTTCATAAGACCAGAGGACATTTCTCCAAAAAGTACGATCTTTGTCCCCATGTGCAGTTGCAAACTGTAGTCTGGCTTTTTTATGGCGGTTTTGGAGCAGTGGCTTCTTCCTTGCTGAGCGGCCTTTCAGGTTATGTCGATATAGGACTCGTTTTACTATGGATATAGATACTTTTGTACCCATTTTCTCCAGCATCTTCACAAGGTCCTTTGCTGTTGTTCTGGGATTGATTTGCATTTATCACACCAAAGTACGTTCATCTCTAGGAGACAGAATGCGTCTCCTCCCTGAGTGGTATGACGGCTGCGTGGTCCCATGGTGTTTATACAGTGCCTTGCGAAAGTATTCGGCCCCCTTGAACTTTGCGACCTTTTGCCACATTTCAGGCTTCAAACATAAAGATATAAAACTGTATTTTTTTGTGAAGAATCAACAACAAGTGGGACACAATCATGAAGTGGAACGACATTTATTGGATATTTCAAACTTTTTTAACAAATCAAAAACTGAAAAATTGGGCGTGCAAAATTATTCAGCCCCTTTACTTTCAGTGCAGCAAACTCTCTCCAAAAGTTCAGTGAGGATCTCTGAATGATCCAATGTTGACCTAAATGACTAATGATGATAAATACAATCCACCTGTGTGTAATCAAGTCTCCGTATAAGTGCACCTGCACTGTGATAGTCACAGAGGTCCGTTAAAAGCGCAGAGAGCATCATGAAGAACAAGGAACACACCAGGCAGGTCCGAGATACTGTTGTGAAGAAGTTTAAAGCCAGATTTGGATACAAAAAGATTTCCCAAGCTTTAAACATCCCAAGGAGCACTGTGCAAGCGATAATATTGAAATGGAAGGAGTATCAGACCACTGCAAATCTACCAAGACCTGGCCGTCCCTCTAAACTTTCAGCTCATACAAGGAGAAGATTGATCAGAGATGCAGCCAAGAGGCCCATGATCACTCTGGATGAACTGCAGAGATCTACAGCTGAGGTGGGAGACTCTGTCCATAGGACAACAATCAGTCGTATATTGCACAAATCTGGCCTTTATGGAAGAGTGGCAAGAAGAAAGCCATTTCTTAAAGATATCCATAAAAAAGTGTTGTTTAAAATTTGCCACAAGCCACCTGGGAGACACACCAAACATGTGGAAGAAGGTGCTCTGGTCAGATGAAACCAAAATTGAACTTTTTGGCAACAATGCAAAACGTTATGTTTGGCGTAAAAGCAACACAGCTGAACACACCATCCCCACTGTCAAACATGGTGGTGGCAGCATCATGGTTTGGGCCTGCTTTTCTTCAGCAGGGACAGGGAAGATGGTTAAAAATGATGGGAAGATGGATGGAGCCAAATACAGGACCATTCTGGAAGAAAACCTGATGGAGTCTGCAAAAGACCTGAGACTGGGACGGAGATTTGTCTTCCAACAAGACAATGATCCAAAACATAAAGCAAAATCTACAATGGAATGGTTCAAAAATAAACATATCCAGGTGTTAGAATGGCCAAGTCAAAGTCCAGACCTGAATCCAATCGAGAATCTGTGGAAAGAACTGAAAACTGCTGTTCACAAATTCTCTCCATCCAACCTCACTGAGCTCGAGCTGTTTTGCAAGGAGGAATGGGAAAAAATGTCAGTCTCTCGATGTGCAAAACTGTTAGAGACATACCCCAAGCGACTTACAGCTGTAATCGCAGCAAAAGGTGGCGCTACAAAGTATTAACTTAAGGGGGCTGAATAATTTTGCACGTCCAATTTTTCAGTTTTTGATTTGTTAAAAAAGTTTGAAATATCCAATAAATGTCGTTCCACTTCATGATTGTGTCCCACTTGTTTTTGATTCTTCACAAAAAAATACAGTTTTATATCTTTATGTTTGAAGCCTGAAATGTGGCAAATGGTCGCAAAGTTCAAGGGGGCCGAATACTTTCGCAAGGCACTGTACTTGCGTACAATTGTTTGTACAGATGACCGTGGTACCTTCAGGCGTTCGGAAATTGCTCCCAAGGATGAACCAGACTTGTGGAGGTCTACAATTTTTTCTGAGGTCTTGGCTGATTTCATTTGATTTTCCCATGATGTCAAGCAAAGAGGCACTGAGTTTGAAGGTAGGCCTTGAAATACATCCACAGATACAACTCCAATTGACTCAAATTACGTCAATTAGCCTATTAGAAGCTTCTAAAGCCATGACATAATTTTCTGGAATTTTCCAAGCTGTTTAAAGGCAGATTCAACTTAGTGTATGTAGACTTCTGACCCACTGGAATTGTGATACAGTGAATTATAAGTGAAATAATCTGTCTGTAAACAATTGTTAGAGAAATTACTTGCGTCATGCACAAAGTAGATGTCCTATCCGACTTGCCAAAACTATAGTTTATTAACAAGACATTTTTGGAGTGGTTGAAAAATGAGTTTTAGTGACTGTGTATGTAAACTTCCAACTGTACGTACATCTATTATTTTGTTTTAAATTGCACCCCTTGTTTGCACATTCGGTAATACCGTATACCCCGGTATGGTACAGAAACGGTATCACGGTATGAAAATCTGGATACGTCAAACCCTACTCACAACCCCAGCCCTAACTTCTCTCTCTGTCCAAGCCTCAGTCCCAGCCCTAACTTCTCTCTCAGTCCCAGCCTCAACCCCAGCCCTAACTTCTCTCTCAGTCCCAGCCTCAACCCCAGCCCTAACTTCTCTCTCAGTCCCAGCCTCAACCCCAGCCCTAATTTATCTCTCAGTCCCAGCCTCAACCCCAGCCCTAACTTCTCTCTCAGTCCCAGCCTTAACTTCTCTCTCAGTCCCAGCCTCAACCCCAGCCCTAACTTCTCTCTCAGTCCCAGCCTCAACCTCAGCCCTAACTTCTCTCTCAGTCCCAGCTTCAGCCCCAGCCCTAACTTCTATCTCAGTCCCAGCCCTAACTTCTCTCTCAGTCCCAGCCTCAACCCCAGCCCTAACTTCTCTCTCAGTTCCAGCCCTAACTTCTCTCTCAGTCCCAGCCTCAACCCCAGCCCTAACTTCTCTCTCAGTCCCAGCCCTAACTTCTCTCTGTCCCAGCCTCAGCCCTAACTTCTCTCTCAGTCCCAGCCTCAGCCCCAGCCCTAACTTCTCTCTCAGTCCCAGCCTCAGCCCCAGCCCTAACTTCTCTCTCAGTCCCAGCCTTAACTTCTCTCTCAGTCCCAGCCTCAGCCCCTGCCCTAACTTCTCTCTCAGTCCCAGCCTCAGCCCCTGCCCTAACTTCTCTCTCAGCCCCAGCCTCAACCCCAGCCCTAACTTCTCTCTCAGCCCCAGCCCTAACTTCTCTCTCAGCCCCAGCCCTAACTTCTCTCTCAGTCCCAGCCCTAACTTCTCTCTCAGTCCCAGCCTCACAACCCCAGCCTGGCTGCCTCTCTTTCAGCCTCAGCCTTCCATCCTGATACAGAGAGGAGAAGGATGAGAGGATATGCTAATCCTCAGATTGTACGTGAACCATGGAGATGTCTGACTGTCTTGTACATATAATCCTATGTATTCGCCAAAGTGGCAACCTTAGCATCTAACACTCAGTAATAAGCAATAGAAAGATAAAAGGTGGGTTATGCATTACAGAATAATAACAACAATCATTTGATGTCAATTCCTTTTTTTCAATGCATAAAATGAACGCATTATATATGCAACAACATGTTGCTCTATTGATATGTGGGCATTGTAGACAAGGCGACGTGTGAATTCTATCTTTTTTTCCCAAAGAGAAGAAAGTCATAATTTTCCGTTCCTGCCAGCAGGTGGCAATAAAACCCCACTGTGCTAATCAGGCTTTACCAACGGGAGAGAATTCACTATGTGACTCGCTGACTAACAGTGGAGATAAATAGGAAGAGACCGTCTAGTCAACAGACTGAGAATGCGTCCCAAATGGCAGCCTATTCCCTATTTAGCGCACTACTTTTGACCAGGGCCCGTAATGCTCTGGTCAGAAGCATATAGGGAATAGGGAGCCAGGGAGCCATTTGAGACACAGAGTATTTACATGGCAGAATAGCTACAGACCATGGGAAACTACCGACTGGACCCGACTGAAACTACAGATAACATTCAATATAACTTCAATCATATACTGTGGAGAATGTTGATACTAAAGGATTATACAATACTAGTTATGTTTAGGTAGGATTCACAGGCTGGCTCGTATTAAACCCTACCAACATTGACATTGTCCAGGGCTGTGGAGAAAATGGCATTCAGACATCCCTGTGATGGCAGAGACCCACTGGGGAGGATGAACAGGATACCATGGAGTCACTCAGGACCGAGGCTCATCGGGGCTGAGGTTCACTGGCTACGGAGGAGAATATCATATCTCTGAAAGGCAGCAGGGCCCCTCATGTGTTAAAGAATGACTCAATAGTCTCTCTCTCTCGCTTTCATACTCTGTCTGTCTGTCTGTCTGTCTGTCTGTCTGTCTGTCTGTCTGTCTGTCTGTCTGTCTGTCTGTCTCGCTTTCATACTCTGTCTGTCTGTCTGTCTGTCTGTCTGTCTGTCTGTCTGTCTGTCTGTCTGTCTGTCTGTCTGTCTGTCTGTCTGTCTGTCTCTCTCAATTCAAAGGGCTTTATTGGCATGGGAAACATATGTTAACATTGCCAAAGCAAGTGAAATAAATAATAAACAAAAGTGAAATAAATATAAACAAATGTACAGTAAACATTACACTCACAAAAGTTCCAAAAGAATAAAGACTATTTACAGTGTTGTAATGATGTGCAAATAGTTAAAGTACAAAAGGGAAAATAAATAAACATAAATATAGGTTGTATTTACAATGGTGTTTGTTCTTCACTGGTTGCCCTTTTCTTGTGGCAACAGGTCACAAATCTTGCTGCTGTGATGGCACACTGTGGTATTTCACCTAATAGATATGGGAGCTTATCAAAATTGGATTTGTTTTCGAATTCTTTGTGGGTCTGTGTAATCTGAGGGAAATATGTGTCTCTAATATGGTCATACATTTGGCAGAAGGTTAGGAAGTGCCACCTCATTTTGTGGGCAGTGTGCACATAGCCTGTCTTCTCTTGAGAGCCAGGTCTGCCTTCGGCGGCCTCTCTCAATAGCAATGCTATGCTCACTGAGTCTGTACATACAGTAGTCAAAGGTTTCCTTACATTTCGGGTCAGTCAGGTATTTTTTCTCTCTCTCTCTCTCTCTCTCTCTCTCTCTCTCTCTCTCTCTCTCTCTCTCTCTCTCTCTCTCTCTCTCTCTCTCTCTCTCTCTCTCTCTCTCTCTCTCTCTCTCTCTCTCTCTCTCTCTCTCTCTCTCTCTCTCTCTCTCTCTCTCTCTCTCTCTCTCTCTCTCTCTCTCTCTCTCTCTCTCTCTCTCTCTCTCTCTCTCTCTCTCTCTCTCTCTCTCTCTCTCTCTCTGAGTATATTGTCCTGCAGATTTCCTGGGTCTCTTACTCTCATCAAATCATCAATTAGCTCCCAGCTCCTTCAGAGACTTGATTACATGCTCTTCATTATTTACCTAATGGTCTAATTACATCGTTGGATGGGAGACATTAACATGAGAGGCAGGCAGGAGAAGGAAGGTCGCAATGCACTGGTTAGTGGTTTCTATGAGGCTACTCTATGTGAGAGTAGAGAGGAGACACGAGAGCAACGTGTATCACAAAGCTTTTGATGTGCTGGCTGGCTTTGTTGTCAAGTTGGATTATGTTGATTATGTGCATATCAGACTTGGATCAGAAGATACAGGTAGGCAGCATGCTTTCTATTTGGCAACCATTTGCTGAATGATCCTCAAAAGCAGGTTAAACCGTCTCCTCTGATGTGGAGGTATTAAAACACTGTCAAATAACTTCAACCCTCCGTCTGACGGTGGAGGCAACCTTTCCTTGTATGTTGTGTACTAATGTCATATTACCATAAGCAGGGTTGACAGCAATGATTGATCTGTTCATAAATCACTTCATCAATACTGCACAATACTGCACCCGTCACTTAACAACTGACCTTTGAATATTATTATTATTATTTTTTTGACATCTCAGCAATTTAGCAGACGCTCTTCTCCAGAGCGTCTTACAGTAGTTTGAACATTTGAACATCTTGGCCATGTTCTGTTATAATCTCCACCCGGCACAGCCAGAAGAGGACTGGCCATCCCACATATGCTCTCTCTAATTCTCTCTTTCTTTCTCTCTCTCGGAGGACCTGAGCCATAGGACCATGCCCCAGGAATACCTGACATGATGACTCCTTGCTGTCCCCAGTCCACCTGACTGTGCTGCTGCTCCAGTTTCAACTATTCTGCCTTATTATTATTCGACCATGCTGGTCATTTATGAACATTTGAACATCTTGACCATGTTTTGTTATAATCTCCACCCGGCACAGCCAGAAGAGGACTGGCCACCCCACATAGCCTGGTTCCTCTCTAGGTTTCTTCCTAGGTTTTGGCCTTTCTAGGGAGTTTTTCCTAGCCACCGTGCTTCTACACCTGCATTGCTTGCTGTTTGGGGTTTTAGGCTGGGTTTATGTACAGCACTTTGAGATATCAGCTGATGTACGAAGGGCTATATATAAATAAATTTGATTTAGTGAGTGCAGACATTTTCAGACTTTTTTTCGTAGCCACACGGGTCAATATGTGTTGACATTTGAATTCATATAGACACCATCATTATGAGCGGGAAGGATTTAGCAACACTTTCTAGTTTGGGAATACATGAACGTTGGAGCCATCTACTGTCAATGTCAGGTAATAGAATAACCCATGCTTGAAACAACAACAGCATTGCAGTAAAACTGTGTGTGACAGAGGCTGTGGCTCTCCTTACCTCTATCTTGCCCCATATGTCTGGGTGGTTGCCGTGGTGCTGGATGTCATCCTGCAGCTGTTGGATGAGGGGTTTACACTGTGTCTCTATGTGGGGGGCCATGGTAGTGGTGGTGGGCTGCAGCAGTAACCTATTGCTGTCTCTCCTTCTGGAGCCAGTAGAGCTCCCTCTGGTCTCCCCGGAGCTCCAGCCCCTGTTGTTGTCTCTCATCCTACTCTCCCCGGAGCTCCAGGCCTCGTCCTCAGACAGTAGGTCACTGAGGGGGCCCGACTCAAGGCTCTCATCCAGGGACGGAGCCATGTCGCTGGACGAGGTGGGCGAGAAATGCCCCATCCCCACCCGGAAGGGCCTCTTGTAGGGCTGTTGGAGGTTGGGGAGGCCCAGAGTGGGGTTGGGGCTGCCCGGGCCATCGCCCTCCCAGTCTGAGTTGACCTCAGTCAGCTCCCAGTCGTCCACATCCTGAATGGACTCGTGGTGTCCTTGGTGGCCGGGTCTCTGGGGCAGCGCCTTGGCCAGGGTCTCCAGCTTCATAGCCAGCATCTCTGTCTTCTTCAGCTGGGCGGGGAGAGCCAAGAACTCATCTGACCCAAACCACCGCTCCTCGCTGGGGTTAGGGCTAGCCTCGGCTAAGGCTTGGGCTTGGAGGTGCCGCTTGGGCCCCTGGCGCTGGATGATCCAGTCTGCTGCTTTTTTGAGGGGACTGGAGTCCTCGCTGGAGGCCTCGTCATGGGATTCGTGGTCCAAGGGTCCCCTCATGGGAGAAAGTAGGGGGCTGTTTGTGTCTCTGACTGTCTGTGGATCATCCATGTCCCTGTTGCATTCTCCAGTGCCTGAGAAGGGGATGGGGATGGGGGAGATGTCTTGGGGGAAATGGCCTCCCCGCCCTGCCTCTGAGGAGCTCCTCTGCAGGGGGATGTGAGCTCCAGCAGGGCCCCCCTGTCTCTGGTACCGTCCCGCCTCGATCTGTCTGCTGGCCTGCAGGTTCCTGTCATTCATTGCATGCAGGCTGTTGTAGGACTGACTGGCGTTGCTGGGGTACACAGCGTCCAGTTCCAGCCAGAACTTGGAGCGATCTGGAGGGTCCAGAAGGGAGGGGGTGCTCCGGCTCAGGTCTGCCTGGAACTGAAGAGAGGAAGGCAGTGTGGATCTCCTCAGGCTGAGGCTGGTCTCAGCCTCTCCCTCCAGGTACATGGGCTTCTTCGGCAGGGAGGGCTGGGTGGGGGACACCTCGTTACTCACGCTGCCCTGGAGTGGGCGCTTGGAGAGCAGAGTGCTCTCGTTCTGGGGCGTGCTGCAGTGCATTGTGGTTCCTGGTGCAGGATTGTTGTCCTCTCCTCCGCTACAGAGTGTGTCTTTCAGTCTCTCTATGGAGGTCCCTGGCCCCTCCTCCTCCTGCTCTGGGACGACCCCTTGGTTCTGGTTCTGCTTGACCGTGATGGTCAGCAGATCCACACTCTGGATGAGCTCTGGCAAGTCTCTCTCCAACCCGGGGTAGCTACACCGGGGATCCTGGCCCTGGCCTGGTCCCCTGGTACCCTCCTGGTCCTCACTGGGGCTGTAGTCGCTGAGCTCGTAGGCTGTGATGCCACAGTCCAGGGAGAAGTAGTCCTGACTGCACTTAATGGTCAGCTGGCCACAGTCGTCCACTTCAGTCAGAGCATCCAGGCGAGTCTGGGGGTGGGGGGGGGGGGGGGGACGACGACACACGGAGGGGAGAGAAACATATGATTAACACACCACTTAAGTTAACTCCGAATATTCAAGTTACAATGCCTTAGAGGGACAATCTGCAGTTCAAAACAACAACAAAGCGCCAGCCTGCCACTGTTTTGGTAAACAGCTGAGGGATGGGGCTGGAGAAATGTAACCACTCCCAAATCGCTAGACAAAGATATGGATACAAGGACTGACCATCCATTAGATCAAAATTATAGCTTTAACCATGTTTTGAAACTATACAGTGTTTATTTAAAATTGCTTACATTATATAGTAAAACAAGCTGATATTTTGGGTTCTGATAATGTATGACAGTTGAACTAAGCTCATGAGGGATTTATACGTTATATTCTTCAATAATCAAAGGCTGAATAAAAGCATTTATGTATCAATCGCAGATCGCCTCTTTAAATAAACCAAAAGGGGTTGTGGTTTCCAACATAAAAGAGGAGCAACTCCTAAGAGTCTACATTATACTACAGTAAATAAAATTGCACATCCATGGAGTCATCAGCAGTAATTCCTGCATGGGCCACAGGGTGGTGTGCACTGCACTCTCTATGTAAAAGACACTGGATGGACAGTCTTTGAAGTGTAACTTGGCCATTTTTTCTTTCTCTCAAAATGTTTCTCTCCATTTACCCGGTGTTTTATGTACACAGTGTGTGGGAGTGTGTCTCCTAAACAACAAAATGAACAGAACAGCATGTCCCGTGGACAGGCCAGGATATCCAGTGGACGACTGAAGAGAACAGCATGTCCCGTAGACAGGCCAGGATATCCAGTGGACGACTGAAGAGAATAGCATGTCTCGTGGACAGGCCAGAAGATCCAGTGGACGACTGAAGAGAACAGCATGTCCCGTGGACAGGCCAGGAGATCCAGTGGACGACTGAAGAGAACAGCATGTCCCGTGGACAGGTCAGGATATCCAGTGGACGACTGAAGAGAACAGCATGTCCCGTGGACAGGCCAGGAGATCCAGTGGACGACTGAAGAGAACAGCATGTCCCGTGGACAGGCCAGGAGATCCAGTGGACGACTGAAGAGAACAGCATGTCCCGTGGACAGGTCAGGATATCCAGTGGACGACTGAAGAGAACAGCATGTCCCGTGGACAGGCCAGGAGATCCAGTGAACACACACACATCCTTTCATTGTTCTGCCTGTGCAATCATATAATTTAATAAGGCCTGCTCAGACACAGAACCTTAGCAGAACCTGCTTTAATAGCTGACACTTTATTTCCCTTCCATTTGGCATACAATTGAATAAACAAAAAAAGAAGACAGTACACTAGGAAACAAATATTTGTTTTTATAAAGGATGATATTAAAACACCTTAGATAAAATTTTGGCAAAACGACGAACACAGCTCATTCATCACGAAACCCTCTGATATTGCCAACTACTTGAATTACTCTTTCCATTGGCAAGATTAGAACATTTAGACATGACATGCCAAAAGCCAGCTCAACCTTCATAACCATGCATGCTTGACCAAATTATGAAAGACAAGCGTTGTAATGTTTTATTCTGTAAAGTGAGTGGGGAAGAGGCAAAAACATTTATTGTTGTCTATCAATAATGACAAACCACCTGGGGCCTCATTTATCAACCGTGAATACATTTCTTACACAATTGTGGCATAGGTGGAGATTCTAGAATGTATAAATTATTGGGATTCATCACAGATTCTACATTATATTGACCAGATACTCTAGTGGCCGCTGTAACAATGAAAATACATTTCTTCAACAATGGAAGGCAGGTGAGAACATTCTAGCCAATGAGAGGGCAGATACGCATGTGAACAACAGGCACAACTCTGATATAAAGTGTTTTTTCTCAAAGTTGCCAGGATGTTAAATGTCCTACTTATATCAGTACACTCGTAAAAACCTAAGAATTACAAAACTTCTATTTGATCACATAAGCCACACACGCGTAGCAAATAAGTAATTATATTTTTTGTTAACCAAATTCAACACTGTCATTGACCTCAGAAGAAAAACTCCTCGCTTGGTGAAGTAAAAAAAACAAAAAACTCCACCTGCTGGAGAAGAATGATTTTGGGCCCGGTTATCCCTCGTTTCGCCTCTTCCTCTATAGATTTAGCAAACTGTCACAAGTAATATATACACTGAGTGTACAAAACATTAAGGACACCTTCTTAATATTGAGTTGCACCCCCCTCCCCCTCAGAACAGCCTCAACTGATCAGGGCATGGACTCTACAAGACGTCAAAAGCGTTCCACAGGGATGCTGGCCCATGTTGACTCCAATGCTTCCCACAGTTGTGTCAAGTTGGCTCGATGTCATTTGGGTGGTGGATCATTCTTGATACACACAGGAAACTGTTTAGCGTGAAAAAGCTTGCAGTTCTTGACACAACCGGTGCAGGGCACCAACTACCATACCCTGTTCAAAGGCACTTCAATCTTCGTCTTACACATTCAGCCTCTGTATGCCACACATACACAATCCATGTCTCAATTGTCTCCATATTTTAAAAATCCTCCTTAAACCCGTCTCCTCCCATTCATCTACACTGATTGAAGTGGATTTATCAAGTGATATCAATAAAGGATCTTAGCCTTCACCTGGATTTGTATACTCAAGAGTACAAATGTTTTCAATGACAAATCAGAGCCATATTATATTTGTGCGATCATGAACGAGTGCTACAACCTCGCTTGGAAAACGCCCTCCATTCACCTTTTATGGTAACAGAAACATCCTCATTTGCTGTATGATTTGAAGATGTTGGAACTGGGCCATGATAGTCAAAAAAAAAGACAATGGCAAATGTGATCATATATCTGTTGAGGTGTGGATAGAATGACGCAGTGACTTTTCCAAACTAAAAAATGCGAGTGCCAAAACACTGACTGTGCAATTTCGAACAATTCAAAAGTAAATGCTACAGCCCACACCATTTTGTTTATCCATTATTATTGTGTTTCTATCTCCTGCCTTGCCTCCTGGTGTACGCTCTGACATGAAATAGGATATGATGTCGGCGCTCCTAATCCTATTGCATAGCAATACTGTAGCCTACCCATACAGTCAAGCATGCTTGGCTATTGAATGAGTGATTGATAAATGGTAGCCTACTATTTGTTGTGTAGCGGGAATCATTTAAAGTTATGTCAGAAAAGGAGCTACATGTAATATGATTATGATTTAGGCCTATATAATAAAAGTAAAATAAATAGACGACATACTGCAATGCGATCTCTTTACCAATGGCAAATGCATCTGTTTTATCATTAGGCCCCTGTTTTAATGTTTTTATTAGTTTACCATTATTATAATTCCAGTGGTGTTAAGACAACTTCTACTTTTACTTGACTATATTCCTAAAGAAAATAATGTACTTTTTACTCCATACATTTTCCCTGACACCCAAAAGCACTCGTTACATTTTTAATGCTTAGCAGGAAAGGAAAATGGTCCAATTCACGCACGTATCAATTGAATATGCCTGGTAATCTCTACTGCCGCTGATCTGGTGGACTCACTAAACACAAATGCTTCGTATGTAAATAATGTCTGAGTGTTGGAGTGTGCCCCTGGCTATCGGTAAAAATATATACACTGCTCAAAAAAATAAAGGGAACACTTAAACAACACAATGTACCTCCAAGTCAATCACACTTCTGTGAAATCAAACTGTCCACTTAAGAAACAACACTGATTGACAATAAATTTCACATGCTGTTGTGCAAATGGAATAGACAACAGGTGGAAATTATAGGCAATTAGCAAGACACCCCCAATAAAGGAGTGGTTCTGCAGGTGGTGACCACAGACCACTTCTCAGTTTCTATGCTGTTTTGGTCACTTTTGAATGCTGGCGGTGCTTTCACTCTAGTGGTAGCATGAGACGGAGTCTACAACCCACACAAGTGGCTCAGATAGTGCAGCTCATCCAGGATGGCACATCAATGCGAGCTGTGGCAAGAAGGTTTGCTGTGTCTGTCAGCGTAGTGTCCAGAGCATGGAGGCGCTACCAGGAGACAGGCCAGTACATCAGGAGACGTGGAGGAGGCCGTAGGAGGGCAACAACCCAGCAGCAGGACCGCTACCTCCACCTTTGTGCAAGGAGGAGCAGGGGGAGCACTGCCAGAGCCCTGCAAAATGACATCCAGCAGGCCACAAATGTGCATGTGTCTGCTCAAACGGTCAGAAACAGACTCCATTAGGGTGGTATGAGGGCCCGACATCCACAGGTAGGGGTTGTGCTTACAGCCCAACACCGTGCAGGACGTTTTTCATTTGCCAGAGAACACCAAGATTGGCAAATTCGCCACTGGCGCCCTGTGCTCTTCACAGATAAAAGCAGGTTCACACTGAGCACATGTGACAGACGTGACAGTCTGGAGACGCCGTGGAGAACGTTCTGCTGCCTGCAACATCCTCCAGCATGACCGGTTTGACGGTGGGTCAGTCATGGTGTGGGTGGCATTTCTTTGGGGGGCTGCACAGCCCTCCATGTGCTCGCCAGAGGTAGCCTGACTGCCATTAGGTACCGAGATGAGATCCTCAGACCCCTTATGAGACCATATGCTGGTGCGGTTGGCCCTGGGTTCCTCATAATGCAAGACAATGCTAGACCTCATGTGGCTTGAGTGTGTCAGCAGTTCCTGCAAAAGGAAGGCATTGATGCTATGGACTGACCCGCCCGTTCCCCAGACCTGAATCCAATTGAGCACATCTGGGACATCATGTCTCGCTCCATCCACCAACGCCACGTTGCACCACAGACTGTCCAGGAGTTGGCGGATGCTTTAGTCCAGGTCTGGGAGGAGATCCCTCAGGAGACCATCCACCACCTCATCATGAGCATGCCCAGGCTTTGTAGGGAGGTCATACAGACACGTGGAGGCCACACACGCTACTGAGCCTCATTTTGACTTGTTTTAAGGACATTACATTAAAGTTGGATCAGCCTGTAGTGTGGCTTTCCACTTTAATTTTGAGTGTGACTCCAAATCCAGACCTCCACGGGTTGATACATTTGATTTCCATTGATCATTTTTGTGTGATTTTGTTGTCAGCACATTCAACTATGTAAAGAAAAAAGTATTTAATAGGAATATTTCATTCATTCAGATCTAGGATGTGTAATTCTAGTGTTCCCTTTATTTTTTTGAGCAGTGTATATATGAAAATTGTGCCGTCTTGTTTGCTTACTATAAGGAATTTTAAATGATTTATACATTTACTTTTGATACATTTACTTTTTTATATTTTCCACCACTGTATAATTGCCGTGCATCAAAAATCTCCCAAATCCAGATAGCTGATGTTCTGAAAGAGCTGCAAAATCTGGACCCCTAAAAATCAGCCGGGCTAGACAATCTGGACCCTCTCTTTCTAAAACTATCTGCCGAAATTGTTGCAACCCCTATTACTAGCCTGTTCAACCTCTCTTTCATATCATCTGAGATCCCCAAAGATTGGAAAGCTGCCGCGGTCATCCCCCTCTTCAAAGAGGGAGACACTCTAAACCCAAACTGCTACAGACCTACATCCATCCTGCCCTGCCTTTCTAAAGTCTTCGAAAGCCAAGTTAACAAACAGATCACCGACCATTTCGAATCCCACCGTACCTTCTCCGCTATGCAATCTGGCTTCCGAGCTGGTCATGGGTGCACCTCAGCCACGCTCAAGGTCCTAAACGATATCATAACTGTGCAGCCGTATTCATCAACCTGGCCAAGGCTTTCGTCTCTGTCAATCACCACATTCTTATCGGCAGACTCAACAGCCTTGGTTTCTCAAATGACTGCCTAGCCTGGTTCACCAAATACTTCTCTGATAGAGTTCAGTGTGTCAAATCGGAGGGCCTGTTGTCCGGACCTCTGGCAGTCTCTATGGGGGTGCCACAGGGTTCAATTCTCGGGCCGACTCTCTTCTCTGTATACATCAATGATGTCACTCTTGCTGCTGGTGATTCTCTGATCCACCTCTACACAGACGACGCCATTCTGTATACTTCTGGCCCTTCTTTGGACACTGTGCTAACTAACCTCCAGACGAGCTTCAATGCCATACAGCTCTCCTTCTGTGGCCTCCAACTGCTCTTAAATGCAAGTAAAACTAAATGCATGCTCTTCAACCGATCGCTGCCCGCACCTGCCCGCCCGTCCAGTATCACTACTCTGGACGGTTCTGACTTAGAATATGTGGACAACTACAAATACCTAGGTGTCTGGTTAGACTGTAAACTCTCCTTCCAGACTCACATTAAGCATCTCCAATCCAAAATCAAATCTAGAATTGGCTTCCTATTTCGCAACAAAGCATCCTTCACTCATGCTGCCAAACGAACCCTCGTAAAACTGACTATCCTACCGATCCTCAACTTCGGCGATGTCATTTACAAAATAGCCTCCAACACTCTACTCAACAAATTGGATGCAGTCTATCACAGTGCCATCCGTTTTGTCACCAAAGCCCCATATACTACCCACCACTGCAACCTGTACGCTCTCGTTGGCTGGCCATCGCTTCATACTCGTCGCCAAACCCACTGGATCCAGGTCATCTACAAGTCTTAGCTAGGTAAAGCCCCGCCTTATCTCAGTTCACTGGTCACCATAGCAGCACTTAACCGCAGCACGCGCCCCAGCAGGTATATTTCACTGGTCACCCCCAAAGCCAATTCCTACATTGGCTGCCTTTCCTTCCAGTTCTCTGCTTCCAATGACTGGAACGAACTTCTAAAATCGCTGAAGCTGGAGACTCGTATCTCACTAACTTCAAGCGCCAGCTGTCAGAGCAGCTCACAGATCATTGCACCTGTACATAGCCCATCTGTAAATAGCCCATCCAACTACCTCATCCCCATACTGTATTTATTTATTTATTTTGCTTCTTTGCACCCCAGTATCTCTACTTGCACATTCATCTTCTGCACATCTATCACTCCAGTGTTTAATTGCTATATCATAATTACCTCACCACTATGGCCTATTTATTGCCTTACAGCTCTTATCTTACCTCATTAGCACACACTGTACACAGTATATACTTTTTTTCTACTGTATTATTGACTGTATGTTTGTTTATTCCATGTGTTGTTGTGTTGTTGTTTGTGCCGAACTGCTTTACTTTATCTTGGCCAGGTCGCAGTTGTAAACGAGAACTTGTTCTCAACTAGCCTACCTGGTTAAATAAAGGTGAAATAAATAAACAAATAAAAATCCCCCAAACGAACAATAAGCCTATTTGCTTGAAATACAGTTGATCAAGCGTCCTCGAAGTTGTGCGCATGCACGTAGATAAATGAGGCCCTTGGTACTGACAACTTGAATGGAGAATTACTGAGGATGTTACCGGACTATATTGACACTCCTATTTACCATCTGGGTCTTTCCATTTTATTTCAGCAAGCCACACCCACCATCTCAGATTTTTCTGAAATGGATTCTGTTGTTAGACAGAAACAGATAAGCATTCCTGCAACATTTTATTGAAAGACAATTTGAACTCTAAGAAATAAAGTTCATTGATGGCACCCAACTTGGCGATTTCAATTTATAGGATGCATATAATATTCAATAAATATAGTACCCAACTTCAGATCTGGCCCAAAACTCTTCTTAATAATGATTAAGAAGTGAGGAATAAATGGTTAAAAGCCACCCACAGACCCCCCACAACAAGCCCACCCCAATGGCCAATATGCAGTATCAGTTCTCTATGTTTGTCAAGAAGTATGAAGCTGTGACTTGGAGAATTGTTTAATCAACCTATGCAATGTATTTTCAGGGAATTTGGTGATGGTTTTCCCCACTGTTCAGAGTAATCAGTCATTGAAGTTGTTAGGTTAATTTCCCATCATACATCCTGATATTACCAGGTTCTGACCATATGGTGCTAAAAAATGAAAAGTTAATTGGCCAATTTGGGTACAATCAATTAGCTTAATTTTGCAATATTCAATTTATCTTTCAACAAAAAAAATGTTCAGGAATGCTAATCTTATCTGTTTCTAACTACAGAAATGATTTCAGAACAATCTGAGATTGTCTTGTGCTTTTTGAGATCGTCTTGTGCTCTTCAATCTAAGCCTACAGGAAAGTTTTTGTCCTTAGACCTGGAGGGAAGCAAACGTCATTCCGCTTACCAAGAATAGCAAAGCACCCTTTACTGGTTCAAACAGCCGACCAATCAGCTTGCTACCAACACTTAGTAAACTTTTGGAGAAAAAAATGTATCTGTTGGACCAGGTACAATGCTATTTCACAGTAAACAAATTAACAACATTCTTTCAGCAAGCTTATAGGGAAGGGCACTCAACATGTACGTACTGACACAAATGACGGATGATTGGCAGAGATAAATTGATAAGATTGTGGGAGCTGTTCTGTTAGACTTCAGTGCAGCTTTTGATATTATCGATCATAATCTGCTGCTGGAAAAACATATGTGTTATGACTTTGCATCCTCTGCTATATTGTGGATTGAGAGATACCGGTCTAACAGAACACAGAGGGTGTTCTTTAATGGAAGTCTCTCCAAGAAAATCCAGGTAGAGTCAGTCATTCCCCAGGGCAGCAGTCTAGGCCCCTTACTTTTTTCAATCTTTACTAATGACTTGCCACTGGCTCTGAGTAAAGCCTGTGTGTCTATGTATGCTGATGACTCAACACTATACACGTCAGCTACCACAGCTTAACAAAGAGCTGCAGTTAGTTGCAGAATGGGTGTATCGGTCCACAAAACCCAGAGTTTTAAAGGCCCTTTGCACTACTTTTGTGAAGAAGAAAAAAAACACTTTTTGGTTTATTTTTATTTTTCAGGGAATTATGGTTAAAGAAAAGAGAAAAAAAATGTTGACTGAATCTTAAGTAGAGCTCAGATCGATTTCTGAGGCCAAATTAACTTCCCCTTTCATGTAACTTCCCCTTTCATGTTGCCCCTTTAAGAGCTCTGTTGCACAGCTGCCCCTTAACCATGCTTGAAACTCAATTTCACGCGCAATTGAAGGAGTAGAGAAATAAGCGTGGTAGCAATGTAAAACTGGGATCCCCCTCTTTTTTAACAAAGGCCAAAACTGCTTTCAAAATACCTTTGCCAAAACTATTTACAAAAGTGTTTTCCCACAAATTGTAGTACATTTACTGCTTGTCAGTATGGCTCTTGCAACGTGAATGCGGCCGGAGAGGAATATTTATCTTGCATAGAACACACAACAAGCCAAATCTGTAAATAGGTAAGCTATGGGGTTGTCTGATTTAGTTTTAATAACAACATAATATGGTAAAAATAGTAGCACTGGAAAGTTACATCCTGAGTGATGAAGTATAGGCTTTGAATTACTTTGCCAGCAGCTACAGGCATAGCATTGGGAAGTAGCTGTGGAGCTTCCAAGTGGGGCAGCAGTCTAGGGCAGCAGTCTAAGGCACTGTATCTCAGTGCTAGAGGTGTCACTACAGACACCCTGGTTCGAATCCAGGCTGTATCACAACCGGCTGTGATTGGGAGTCCCATAGGGCGGCTGTCATGCCCTGACCTTAGAGATCCTTTTCATTGTCTCTATTTTGGTTTGGTCAGGGCGTGAGTTGGGGTGGGCATTCTGTTTTGTGTTTCTATGATTTTCTATTTCTAGGTTTTGGCCGGGTATGGTTCTCAATCAGGGACAGCTGTCTATCGTTGTCTCTGATTGGGAACCATACTTAGGTACCCTTTTTTCCACCTGTGTTTGTGAGAAGTTAACTTTGTTTGATGGCACAAAGCCTTAAGATTCACGGTTTGTTTTGTATTGTTTATTGTTTTGTCGGCGTCATTTTGATTAAAAGAGAAAATGTACGCTCACCATGCTGCACCTTGGTCCAGTTCTTTTAATGGCCGTGACAGCAGCGCACAATTTACCCAGCTTTGTCCGGGTTTGGCCGGTGTAGGCCATTGTATTTGTTCTTAACCGACTTGCCTAGTTAAATAAAGGTTAAATAGATTTTAAAAAGTAAGGGTGCATTTGGGAAGTATTCAGACCCCTTCACTTTTTCCATATTTTGTTACTGTCACGTGTGCTCCTGATCTGGCCTCTAGGTCACCAGGCTGCTCGTTGTGGCGCACACCTGTCACCATCATTACGCACACCTGCGCATCATCAGACTCACCTGGACTCCATCACCTCCCTGATTACCTTCCCTATATATGTCACTTCCTTTGGTTCCTTCCCCAGGCTTTATGGTTTCTGTTTCTGTGTTATATCTGTGCATTGTTCGTGTTTCTTATTTTGTATTATGTTGTGTTTATTTATTTAAACACTCACTCCCTGAACTTGCTTCCCGACTCTCAGCGCACATCGTTACAGTTATGTTACAGCCTAATTCTAAAATGGATTAAATAGTTTTTTCCCTCATCAATTTACACACAAAACCCCATAATCACAAAGCAAAAACAGGTTATCAATTTTAGCAAATTTATTAAAAGTGAAATATAACATTTACATAGGTATTCGTACCCTTTACTCAGTACTTTGTTGAAGCACCTTTGGCAGCGATTACAGACTCGAGACTTCTTGAGTATGACGTTACAAGCTTGGCACACCTGTATACACCTGTATTTGGCACACCCATTTTTCTCAATCTCTGTCAGGTTTAATGGGGAGCGTTGCTGCACAGCTATTTTCAGGTCTCTCCAGAAATGTTCGATCAGGTTCAAGTCTGGGCTCTGGCTGGCCCACTCAACGACATTCAGAGACTTGTCCCGAAGCCACTCCTGCATTGTCTTGGCTGTGTGCTTAGGGTCATTGTTCTGTTGGAATGTGAACCTTCGCCCCAGTCTGAGGTCTTGGAGCAGGTTGTCATCAAGGATCTCTTTGTACTTTTATCCGTACATCTTTCCCTCGATCCTGACTAGTCTCCCAGTCCTTGCTGCTGAAAAACATCACCACAAAATGATGCTGTCACCACCATGCTTCACCGTAGGGATGGTGCCAGGTTTCCTCCAGATGTGACGCTTGGCATTCAGACCGGAGAATCTTGTTTCTCATGGTCCGAGAGTCCTTTAGGTGCCTTTGGGCAAACTCCAAGCGGGCTGTCATGTGCCTTTTTATTTGTCATTATGGGGTATTGTGTGTAGATTGATGAGGAAAAGTGTGTATTTAATCTATTTTAGAATAAAGCTGTAATGTAACAAAATGTGGGAAAAGTCAAGGGGTTGGAATACTTTCCGAATGCACAGTATACATCATTATGAATTACTATTCATTCAACAAATATTTGTTTGTTTGAATCTATTACAAAGCATTTCATTGCCCTTTTAAGACGACATTGACCCTTTAAGAGGTCTGTTGCACAGCTGCCCGCCATATCCACTACCGTTCAAAAGTTTGGGGTCACTTCGACATTTCCTTGTTTTTGAAAGAAAACCACTTTTTTTTTTGTCCATTAAAATAACATCAAAATGATCCGAAATACAGTGTAGACATTGTTAATGTTGTAAATGACTATTGTAGCTGGAAACGGCAGATTTATTTTTACAGAATATCTACATAGGCGTACAGAGGCCCATTATCAGCAGCCATCCCTCCTGTGTTCCAACTCACTGGAGTTAAAACAGCCTCAAACCCATCTCTGCTTTAAAGAGTAGTCACAAACACAAACTATGAGGGAAAAAGGTGAGGCCTGAATCACTGAATCCCTTTCACAAGAAAACCACCCACCTACAAACACTATTTAGTTGCTCAATGAGTGAAATGAAACAGTATAAAGATGCTGCTATGAATACATAGCAGAGGACAGAGGACAGATACCCCAGACAAAGACAAAAACCTACCCTCAAACAGAGTGTTTGATAATGTGCACGCCAATCCTGACACCCCCGAGGAGCAGTCAGGTGAACCTGGGGTCACCAGAGAGTGGGCCAGAGAATTAGGGTTCAACTCCCTCGGAGTCTGGAGAGGCGAGGGGGGAGGCGGTATTTACCTGACTGTGGTGGGACAGGGTCTACGGAGTGTTTTGATACTGATCGCTCTGACTACACTCCTACTACTACTCCAAGGACATCAGCCAGAGAGAAAGCCAGATGTCTCTCCTCAAGACCAACTGCACTGAGGAGCGAGACCAGTTACAGAGAGAGATAGAACGGCTCAACCTGATTAGACAGTTTCGTATATATTTTCTTAACGCCTCATAATTCCGCTGCTCTATCGATCGCTCCATGCATTCAGTCGGAAACTGCCGTCCTAGAAGGTGTTTGTGCTGATGTCAAAATGAGGGGAATTGTACAAAACCAACTCATAAGCGATTGGATCATCTCTAACCAATCAGAGTATCAAAGCCAATGACGTCATTCATGATTTGTGTAACCCGTCTCTGGCCCAACCCATTGGTTTTTGGGACCAATCAGAATGACCAGAATGTTTTCACATTCTACAAGACGTCAAGGAGGAAAGCAAATTCAGACTCATCCTGGAGAAGAAACACTAGTGGGTGTGGCTTTTGGCCAGAGTGATGTGGATGGGTAGTCAACTCACTAACTATTTCCAAGGATGCAGAAGCTTTAAAGCCCCAATGCAGATGTTTTTATCTCAATATAACATAATTTCTGGGTAACAATTAAGTACCTTACTGTAATAGTTTTCCATAAAATTGTTTAAAAAAAAGAAGCAAAAAACTATTTCTCAAGCCATAATTTTGCTAGGACTGTCTGGGCATGCCCTGAGTGGGGAGGGACTGGGATATATAATCTGAAAAATAAGCTAGCTGTTATTGGCAGAGAGGTTTGTAACTCTCTCTCTCTTTTTTTTTTTTACCTGCCAAAGTGATTTTGTTTTAGTTGTAGTTTTTTATTGGTCTACTATATTAACTTAAACCGCCGGGGGATGTCACCAGTCAAGCCAAAACTTGCAGACCTGGTGATCATTAATAACGAAGAGGAACAGAGATTTATGAACTGGATACCATACTGTACAAATGTACAGTGCCTTGCGAAAGTATTCGGCCCCCTTGAACTTTGCGACCTTTTGCCACATTTCAGGCTTCAAACATAAAGATATAAAACTGTATTTTTTTGTGAAGAATCAACAACAAGTGGGACACAATCATGAAGTGGAACGACATTTATTGGATATTTCAAACTTTTTTAACAAATCAAAAACTGAAAAATTGGGCGTGCAAAATTATTCAGCCCCTTTACTTTCAGTGCAGCAAACTCTCTCCAGAAGTTCAGTGAGGATCTCTGAATGATCCAATGTTGACCTAAATGACTAATGATGATAAATACAGTCCACCTGTGTGTAATCAAGTCTCCGTATAAATGCACCTGCACTGTGATAGTCTCAGAGGTCCGTTAAAAGCACAGAGAGCATCATGAAGAACAAGGAACACACCAGGCAGGTCCGAGAAACTGTTGTGAAGAAGTTTAAAGCCGGATTTGGATACAAAAAGATTTCCCAAGCTTTAAACATCCCAAGGAGCACTGTGCAAGCGATAATATTGAAATGGAAGGAGTATTAGACCACTGCAAATCTACCAAGACCTGGCCGTCCCTCTAAACTTTCAGCTCATACAAGGAGAAGACTGATCAGAGATGCAGCCAAGAGGCCCATGATCACTCTGGATGAACTGCAGAGATCTACAGCTGAGGTGGGAGACTCTGTCCATAGGACAACAATCAGACAAATCTGGCCTTTATGGAAGAGTGGCAAGAAGAAAGCCATTTCTTAAAGATATCCATAAAAAGTGTCGTTTAAAGTTTGCCACAAGCCACCTGGGAGACACACCAAACATGTGGAAGAAGGTGCTCTGGTCAGATGAAACCAAAATTGAACTTTTTGGCAACAATGCAAAACGTTATGTTTGGCGTAAAAGCAACACAGCTGAACACACCATCCCCACTGTCAAACATGGTGGTGGCAGCATCATGGTTTGGGCCTGCTTTTCTTCAGCAGGGACAGGGAAGATGGTTAAAATTGATGGGAAGATGGATGGAGCCAAATACAGGACCATTCTGGAAGAAAACCCGATGGAGTCTGCAAAAGACCTGAGACTGGGACGGAGATTTGTCTTCCAACAAGACAATGATCCAAAACATAAAGCAAAATCTACAATGGAATGGTTCAAAAATAAACATATCCAGGTGTTAGAATGGCCAAGTCAAAGTCCAGACCTGAATCCAATCGAGAATCTGTGGAAAGAACTGAAAACTGCTGTTCACAAATGCTCTCCATCCAACCTCACTGAGCTCGAGCTGTTTTGCAAGGAGGAATGGGAAAAAATGTCAGTCTCTCGATGTGCAAAACTGATAGAGACATACCCCAAGCGACTTACAGCTGTAATCGCAGCAAAAGGTGGCGCTACAAAGTATTAACTTAAGGGGGCTGAATAATTTTGCACGCCCAATTTTTCAGTTTTTGATTTGTTAAAAAAGTTTGAAATATCCAATAAATGTCGTTCCACTTCATGATTGTGTCCCACTTGTTGTTGATTCTTCACAAAAAATACAGTTTTATATCTTTATGTTTGAAGCCTGAAATGTGGCAAAACGTCGCAAAGTTCAAGGGGGCCGAATACTTTCGCAAGGCACTGTATCTTTCAATCAATTGTTTAATTTCCCATTATCATTTTGTACAAGTGTTCTTTATGCTTATTCAATAAAAAAATGAAACCCCCCCCAAACAAGAAGCTGTTGTGTGTATTGTAGACTAGTGCATGCCAGGGTTGTGTAGCCTATATAAATCTGTCGGGTGTAGTTCAGGTTAGCTATAGTTGTGTAGAACTGTACAGTAGTAGTACATGTACAGTTGTAGCAGAGGTTGTGTGTACTATTTACCTGGTCGTGGTCCTGGGAGAAGGCCTGGAGGATGTCTGTCTGTCGGGTGTAGTTTCCGTTGGAGTCCTGGAGGCCCTGCAGCAGCCTCTCCTTCAGTACCAGGACAGAGACACGGAGCTGGTGCCACAGCAGCTGGACACTGCGGATGTCCACGATGATGTTCACAGAGTAGGACAGCAGCTTCAGGGAGAACTCGGTCTCCAGCAACGCGTGGATCTGCTCTACATGGTCCGAGATGTCCTCGCAAATGTCCTACACACACACACACACACACACGATTTTTAAGAGAACCAGAGAGAAAGAAATCCTAACATCTCCTACAAAGACAAGTGTTTTTATATGCTCAACTACAAAATAAACTTGCAGTATAACAACGAGTTTTCACTATGTACCACAATACTTGTTACACTTACAGATGTAATTACACAGGAATGACATCACTAATGTAACTGTTAGCTCACTCTTTTTCACGCAATACAAAACGTACACATTTCAATCAAAGTATCTATAGGCTGCCAGTGTACGCACCCTGAAGTGGACTCGGCATGTCACATAGCTTTTAAGAGAACCGGAGAGAAATCAATCCTGAGATGAGAAGTCTTTGCATATGCTGAACTACAACAACAACAACTAAAAATCTCGAAATAAACTTGGAAGTTATCAGACTCAATACGGAGCAGACAAACATGTTAGGATTGTGAGTCCCACTGCCAGGACAGTAAAAGCAGAAGCAGGTGACGATTAAGTCATTAAGTTCCATCTTTAAAATATGAGTCAAAGTCACAAAAGAATGGAGTATTTATATCTACACATAGCGCACATTGCAGAGAAAATGGATACCCTTGAGAACACATAGACAACCATGGCCTACCATTACTGATGGCACCATCCACTTCCACGGTAGCATATGACTCTTAGCCAATGCTAACCATTTCCTGAATAGAAGCAGGTGGCTCATGGTTAGTACTGACAACATGGTTGCATGGACATAGTCAGCATTCAATAGGGCGCGAATACCAAATGTACCAGTGACAGCTCGTCTGATCTGGACCTAACTGGTCAGCCTCGGCACAATGACAACTCCATGACAACTGACCCCGTCCCACCCAGCCCCTCCCTACCACAGCTGCTGGCCCAGCCTGGCCAGGACTGGACTGTCAAGCCAGACTCATACTGTACCAGAGGAGGCTGGTAGGATGAGCTATAGGAGGACGGGCTCATTGTAATGGAACAGAGTCAAACCTGTTGTTTCCGTGTGTTTGATGTGTTTGGTACCATACCCATTTATTCCATTCCAGGCATTAAAATGAGCCCGTCCTCATATATCTCCTCCGACCAGCCTCCTCTGTACTGTATATGCAGTGACAGACAGTGGATAACTGTAGCAATGATGATAGGAGAAACTGATTCAGATACTGTACTGAACACTGAAAAGTTACTGAATAAATATATTCCCTTCGGGCCAATTACACACTACAGCAACACAATCATACACAATACTGCCCCATTTACTTATTACAGGCAAACGATGAATGATATTTGATATGAAACGAAGGGGAGGACTGGCAGCATGTCAGTGCAGCGACACCCAGGGTAATACTGGTCTATCTCAGGAACAGAATAATAATGTCTGTCTAAGCCTGCCTAACTCCCACCCTGTCACCATGGTGCTGAGGGCACAATGCAGGCTGGGATGGGCAGGGCAATTTAATATTAAGATGCTAATTTCAGCCTTCCAACAGCCTTCTTAAAACCTCTTCTCACCCTCAGCTCTGCTGCTGAAAATACTGCTGAGACATCTCATCTCCAAGAGAGCCACTTCCTCTTCCTCTTTCCTCTAGTTCAAGGACTAGGGTGAAGTTTCGCCAAGACAGTGATCTTGAGTCAATTTTGACATTCTCTCACTAACAGTTAAGGTTAGGATTTGGGGAGAGGAAACTCACCCTAGATTTGTACCTAGGGACAACTTCACCCCGGAGCCTTGTTCTAAGGGGTTTCAATATGGCAGCCATCTTGGATAATACTTCCTTACAGTAGTGATATTACTGATATTGAATAAATTAGTTTCTACTGCAGCACCACAGCCCACGTTTGGCGCATCTGTTTAGTCAGGCTCTGGTTGACCTTTACCCCCTCCACCAGTCCTGGGGTGAGACTCGGGGACAGTGTTGGAATCAGCTGCTGACTCACTATGACAGATGCGTTCCTACCCAACACTTTGACAGATGCCCTCCTACCCTAACACCAGACCAGATTCCTACCAGGAAACAACTGAAAGTTGTTTACATCAGAGTGGAAGGTTATTGAGGAGATTATCATAACAGCAGTAGGTTAGGCAGCAGTAGGTTAGGCCGCAGTAGGCTAGGCCGCTGACCGCAGTTAAATTCTTTGTGACTGTTCACGGTAATCTCCTTTTATGCACTCTGAACATACGTTGGTAGTACCATCAGGTCCTAATGGCCTGGTACTCATGGCTCTATTGTCTCTCTAACCACTCTTAAATCAATGCAAAATGCAATCGAAAATCACAAACACTTATCATCAAAACAGTATAGTGTTTTTAAGAGAGCAAGCTTTTTTTGCAACTTTCTCAAATCATCAGTCGCATCATGCAGCCCATATATGTCTTGATTTCTAAGACATTCTAAGGTTTGTATCATTCACAACCAAAGTTGCCAAATAACTCTAAATCTAGCATACAGGACCTGTTTCAAATGATCACTTTTACACTCAACATAGTCACTTCATATGCGCACTTGCTGGGAAAAATATCCTTTTTATTAATCTAAGTTCAATAATATTCTTCTTACTATAAAATAAAATAATGTCACAGGACTTATTAGCATATCTTGTCTGCTAAATGAACAAGCCTACAGCCCATGGCATGGAGCATAGCCAGATAACATACAGTAGACCAACTCATATTCTGCTCTTCTGGAATCAATTTTCTTCCTATCATAATGTCTCTTTAGACCTGCCTAGAATGAATCATGGATTTATTGTGATGGTGTATAATAAATTGATGAATTATACTTTTGTTTAATGTAGATGTTCCAAAAGCGTGTATGTGTGGAGGCCTGGAGATGCTAAACATGTTTATGTTAATTAGCGGTCAATTATCGCGAGACTGAGAGGCTTTTACATGACAACAACCAGCAGACAAAATGGAATGACCGCCAAAGCCCTAGGCTCTATTTAGATCAGGAAAAAACTGAATTGAACATGCTCTTGACCTGTCCTGTACCCCAGCGCCAGGCAGGCAGGGTCTCCATAACAACAGGTCTAACAACAGAACATGGCTGTGGTTCCTGTGCCAGAGGTATCTTGGCTCTGTCGCTTCCTGGTCTCCAAATAACACGGCATCTCTGAATGTAGGTCAAACACATAGCCAACGCACCACTACCATCGATTGACTGGGCTCCACTCAACTCCAAAATAAACATACAGTACAGTACTGGTCACAGGGGAATACAGAATGGGTCAAAATATCAGGGAAGGATCATAAAATGTATTTCCTGGTAAGTCTTTCAACAGCAGTACACCTCCAGCTAACACAGGAAACGCTCCATTAAAGTATCTGCATGACCCGTCAGCTAACCTGTCAATAGGGCATATAAGGTGAAACTATCATGTCTAAGTGTTATCAGCTATGCAATATGTCCTATTATTACTAACCACACAATTGCTACAAAGACATACAAATCCAATGCAATTAGTTATGTATGGGTCTTCGATACGCAGCAGATTTATATTCACAAGATAACAGACAAAAACATCATGAATTAAAAGCAACTCTTCAAAGTGAATACCCTATGGCTCTGGTTAGCATTTGAAAAGATGTTGAATAATTGAAGCTACTTAAAAGAAACTCATGACATTTCACCGCTGCTGTTTAAAGGTATTGTACTGCTGTCACTTTGCAGCATGCTCACGACTGACTTTGATGACAAAAGCACACACACACACACACTTTTGTTCACTAGTATAAAGTCCACTGTAATTGCGATAACGTTAACTATCCCCAAACACAGTAACCACCATCAAGATTATCTGACCATTCCGAATCAAATATTGTCCAGAGGCCTCTTTACAAAACACATCCTGTTCAAAGATCATGTGGTTATACAACCCATTCATTAACAATTCCTTCACATATTGTCCAAATCCAACAGTTCTAGACAGCCTTACCTGTCACAGACGTGAGATAGTCTCTGGGTTTTCCTCTACACTATTCTGATGAAAGTTTCATTCAAAGCAAAGTCAACCAGTACTGTCTAGCTGTGTTCAGTACCTCTGACTACTGGTATCAGAGCTTGTCTATCATGTAGAAGGTTCTGGTTGGTGTGAGTGTCTCTCTCTATCCACACTGACCCGAATCTCTCACTGGAGGAGAAGGACAGGGTTGGGCTCCCTCCCCTCTCACAACACTAGGGGGGTTATTTTAGGCTTTGACCTCACCCTCCTCTCTGAGTTAACCCAACCCCCCCGCCAAGTGGGTGCAGCTGCCACAGGGGGCAGTGGGTGGGGTGTAGAGGGGGTGTAGGGGGAGTTCAAGGGTATCTGAGTCATTTCTAATGCCCTGTGATTCTAGTCCTTGTTTGTTAAATCACTTGTTTCAAATGTTGTTGCATAACTTTGCAAAGAAGTTCATGCAAAACGGTAGAAGGCGACATCACACATCTCTTATACTACATGGCAGGTTTGTGCAAGCAATCTCTGTACATGCTATAATTAAGCAATAAGGCCCGAGGGGGTGTGGTATATGGCCAATATACCGCGGCTAAGTGTTGTTCTTTCGCACGATGCAACGCGGAGTGCCTGGACACAGCCCTTAGCCGGGGTATATTGGACATATATCACAAACCCCCGAGGTGCCTTATTGTTATTATAAAATGGTTACCAACGTAATTAGAAGAGTAAAAATACATGTTTTGTCATACCTGTGGTATACAGCCTGATATGCCCATGGTATACAGCCAATCAGCATTCAGGGCTCGAACCATCCAGTTTATAACAAATAACATTGTTACCACATGTTTTGCCATTGGCGCCCTCAGTAGTAACGTAGCTTTTCCTTTGTGGAGCCTGAACTAACAGGGTGTTAATGTTGCTAACTAAAGGTACGCAGCTAGCCAAACACCATAAACTAGCCTTTACCAGCAATACCAATGGAAGCACACACAACCTCACAAAGCCAGATCTGCATGCAAAAGCACACACACACACACACTTGCTGCAGAGAGACATGAGATGGTTGAATTCCTGGGATTCTCCACGGCGCTGGGATTACATCACTAGAAATACAGTTTTACAAACAGCTGCAAGCCACCTCGTTGAACACTGATCCTAGAGTATAAATAAAACTGTGGGAGTTTGAACTGTCTCCCACTGAGGCGTCTCTGTATGTCTGCGCCGGTGTGTGTGTGCGTGCGTGCGTGTATTGGAAAGTGTGTGATCACATTACTAGGCTGTGTTTCTCTCTCTTCACACACACACACACACACACACACACACACACACACACACACACACACACACACACACACACACACACACACACACACACACACACACACACACACACACACACACGCTACATGCAGTTGCCAGGTCTAAGCGAGGCTCTATGACTGAGACTGGGTGATATAACAGCTATGTAACACCTAAGGGCAGTCTAAACATCGACTTCCCTTCACTCACATATTGTCTACAGCAGAATTCTTTCCAAACACACAATGAAAGTATCACTATAGTAACAACCTCCTTCATTTCTCACCCATCACCATGATGTCAAGTCTTGTAGCATAACAGATTGCTTAAGCGGTCCATTTAATCAAGTTATACGCAGAGGGTCAATCCTTTACTTGTATCTTTATCATAACTGTCATGGGCTGGCTCCACCAGGGTCTATGTTCCATGGTTTTAACTGAATAACTCTTCCATGATACAATGGCAAGGTCAGGACAAAGACAGGCCTCCTAAATATAGACAGCAGACAAGGGCAGAGATGCAGGAAGCGCAGGCTGGGATGATGGGGATAGATGCTAGAACGTAGTCTTTTTTAGCAGACCTTTAAACAGTCACAAAGGTAATCCTTGAAAGGGTAATGCAAAAATCAGGAGAGAACATTAGATATGGAATGATGAATGGGCATCTGTGTGCTATAATTATTCATGGAGCTCTACAGTTGAAGTCTGAAGTTTACATACACTTAGGTTGGAGTCATTAAAACTAATTTTTCAACCACTCCACAAATTTCTTGTTAACAAACTATAGTTTTTGCAAGTCGGATAGGACATCTACTTTGTGCATGACACAAGTAATTACATTTTTTTTTGTTTACAGACAGATTATTTAACTTATAATTCACTGTATCAAAATTCCAGTGGGTCAGAAGTTTACATTCACTAAGTTGACTGTGCCTTTAAACAGCTTGGAAAATTCCAGAAAATGGTGTCATGGCATTATAAGCTTCTGATAGGCTAATTGACATAATTTGAGCCAATTGGAAGTGTACCTGTGGATGTATTTCAAGGCCTACCTTCAAACTCAGTGCCTCTTTGTTTGACATCATAGGAAAATCAAAAGAAATCAGCCAAGACCTCAGAACAAATTGTAGACCTCAACAAGTCTGGTTCATCCTTGGGAGCAATATCCAAACGCCTGAAGGTACCACGTTCATCTGTACAAACAATAGTACGCAAGTATAAACACCATGGGACCACGCAGCCGTCACACCACTCAGGAAGTTCTGTCTCCTAGAGATGAACGTACTTTGGTGCGAAAAGTGCAAATCAATCCCAGAACAACACCAAAGGACCGTGTGAAGATGCTGGAGGAAACAGGTACAAAAGTATCTATATCCACAGTAAAACAAGTCCTATATATATAACCTGAAAGGCCGCTCAGCAAGGAAGAAGCCACTGCTCCAAAACCGCCATAAAAAAGCCAGACTATGGTTTGCTACTGCACATGGGGACAAAGATTGTACTTTTTGGAGAAATGTCCTCTGACTGATGAAACAAAAATAGAACTGTTTGGACATAATGACCATTGTTATGTTTGGAGGAAAAAGGAGGAGGCTTGCAAGCCGAAGAACACCATCCCAACCGCGAAGCATGGGGTTGATAGCATCATGTTGTGGGGGTGCTTTGCTGCAGGAGGGACTGGTGCACTTCACAAAATAGATGGCTTCATGAGGTAGGAAAATGATGTGGATATATTGAAGCAACATCTCAAGACATCAGTCAGGAAGTTAAAGCTTGGTCGCAAATGGGTATTCCAAATGGACAATGACCCCAAGCATACTTCCAAAGTTGTGGCAAAATGGCTTAAGGACAACAAAGTCAAGGTATTGGAGTGGCCACCACAAAGCCCTGACCTTAATCCTATAGAAATTTGTGGGCAGAACTGAAAAAGTGTGTGCGAGCAAGGGGGCCTACAAACCTGACTCAGTTACACCAGCTCTGTCAGGAGGAATGGGCCAAAATTCACCCCACCTATTGTGGGAAGCTTGTGGAAGGCTACCCGAAACGTTTGACCCAAGTTAAACAATTTAAAGGCAATGCTACCAAATACTAATTGAGTGTATGTAAATTTCTGACCCACTGGGAATGTGATGAAATAAGTAAAAGCTGAAATAAATCATTCTCTCTACTATTATTCTGACATTTCACATTCTTAAAATAAAGTGGTGATCCTAACTGACCTAAGATAGGGAATTTTTATTAGGATTAAATGTCAGGAATTGTGAAAAACTGAGTTTAAATGTACACTGCTCAACAAATTAAAGGGAACACTTAAACAACACAATGTAAGTCAATCACACTTCTGTGAAATCAAACTGTAAACTTACACAACACTGATTGACAATAAATTTCACATGCTGTTGTGCAAATGGAATAGACAACAGGTGGAAATTATAGGCAATTAGCGAGACACCCCCAATAAAGGAGTGGTTCTGCAGGTGGTGACCACAGACCACTTCTTAGTTCCTATGCTTCCTGGCTGATGTTTTGGTCACTTTTGAATGCTGGTGGTGCTTTCACTCTAGTGGTAGCGTGAGACAGAGTCTACAACCCACACAAGTGGCTCAGGTAGTGCAGCTCATCCAGGATGGCACATCAATACGAACTGTGGCAAGAAGGTTTACTGTGTCTGTCAGCGTAGTGTCCAGAGCATGGAGGCGCTACCAGGAGACAGGACAGTACATCAGGAGACGTGGAGGCCGTAGGAGGGCAACAACCCAGCAGCAGGACCGCTACCTCCGCCTTTGTGCAAGGAGGAGCAGGAGGAGCACTGCCAAAGCCCTGCAAAATGACCTCCAGCAGGCCACAAATGTGCATGTGTCTGCACAAACGGTCAGAAACAGACTCCATGAGGGTGGTATGAGGGCCTGAAGTCCACAGGTGGGGGTTGTGCTTACAGCCCAACACTGTGCAAGACGTTTGGCATTTGCCAGAGAACACCAAGATTGGCAAATTCGCCACTGGCGCCCTGTGCTCTTCACAGATGAAAGCAGGTTCACACTGAGCACATGTGACAGACGTGACAGAGTCTGGAGCTGCCGTGGAGAACGTTCTGCTGCCTGCAACATCCTCCAGCATGACCGGTTTGGCGGTGGGTCAGTCATGGTGTGGGGTGGCATTTCTTTGGGGGGCCGCACAGCCCTCCATGTGCTCGCCAGAGGTAGCCTGACTGCCATTAGGTACCGAGATGAGATCCTCAGACCCCTTATGAGACCATATGCTGGTGCGGTTGGCCCTAGGTTCCTCCTAATGCAAGACAATGCTAGACCTCATGTGGCTGGAGTGTGTCAGCAGTTCCTGCAAGAGGAAGGCATTGATACTATGTACTGACCCGCCCGTTCCCCAGACCTGAATCCAATTGAGCACATCTGGGACATCATGTCTGTCCAGGAGTTGGCGGATGCTTTAGTCCAGGTCTGGGAGGAGATCCCTCAGGAGACCATCCGCCACCTCATCAGGAGCATGCCCAGGCGTTGTAGGGAGGTCATACAGGAACGTGGAGGCCACACACACATTTTGACTTGTTTTAAGGACATTACATCAAAGTTGGATCAGCCTGTAGTGTGGTTTTCCACTTTAATTTTGAGTGTGACTCCAAATCCAGACCTCCATGGGTTGATAAATTTGATTTCCATTGATCATTTGTGTGATTTTGTTGTCAGCACATTCAACTATGTAAAGAGAAAAGTATTTAATAAGAATATTTCATTCATTCAGATCTAGGATGTGTTATTTTAGTGTTTTTGAGCAGTGTATTTGGCTAAGGTGTATGTAAACTTCCGACTTCAACTGTACATATAAACAGTAGTAGACAATAAACATTTCAGCATCAACATTCTTTGTGTACAGTACAATTCAGTCAATTCAGATACAGTGCACATGATTCTATTTCAAAGTTAAAATATCAAAGTGAAGTTTCAAATTCAGTCAAAATCAATTGTCTGTCGGTCTTCAGATGTGCCACCTACTGGAATGATGAAAAGTGAATATTATAACATTGTAACATGTCCACCAAACCCCACTAGATGGCAGACTTTACCAATGAACCCAAACAGACATTGAATCAAAACAGACACGCTCATCCTGAAAGACCCAGTTAGAAATAGGAATAGTCCCCAGGATGCAACTAACAGAATGTCCTGTGTCTGATGTTACAGCATATTGCTTACAGTGGAGATGTTGGTCAGGTCTTGGGTTCTAACGGTACGTTTTAAATAGATGGAGGGAGATTTGAGGGGAGATTAAGAGATTTGACTGAAAGGCACAGAGGAGGAAATGAAACCTACTGGGCCAATAACAGGATTGGCAGATGAAAAAGCATGATGTCATCCCCTATAACAGCTGAGAGTGAGAAAGAGAGTGCTATAGAAATGCCTCTAAAGAGAAACGTATGACATGGATAATTTCTGATCGTCTCAAGATCAAACAGTAGATCAACCGCAATTCCCGCCATCTACATTTGAACCACAACGCTCATTTAAATACCTTCTATTCAATACTATTACAGCTTCATAACTGCATACTAGTTTCACCGCTACGGGTGTCCTCAAGAAACACATACCATATCAACAACGCAACGTCTTCATCTCTGTTGTAAGACACCTTTGAGAGCAGCAAGACCATTGTACTCTTGTTTGAGGAGAAAATATTTAGCTGGGAACACAACGTTATCAATGACACACAGAGCAAGAGGCAGTGGAGCCCTGGCCAGGCAATACGTCAACTGGTCTGCGTCACTTTCTCATAGGAAGCCAACCACCGCAACAAAGAGATCAGTCACTCACTCTCACAACAAGGGCCTGTATCCACAATGCATCTCAAAGAGCTGATCTAGGGTCAGGTCCTCCTTGTCTTGTTCATTACGACGTGAAAGGCAAAACCGATCCTAGATCAGTGATCCTAGATCAGCGATCCTACCCTGAGACGCTTTGTGAATACAGGACCAGACACTGACTCAGGATGTCACATGTTCAGCATTCTCCAGACAGACAATGCACAGCTTCAGCTAGAGAATGGAGAGGTCTGTCTGTAAGCAAGCATGGGTGCATCCGAAATGGCACTCTGTTTCCTATAGGGTGCACTACTTCCATTCCCTGGTCGAAAGTAGTGTACTACATGCCATTTCAGACCCAGGCACCGAGTTCAGCTAGACTATCCATCGACTGAAAGGTTGGGGAAGGTGGTCCAAAGTTTCAGGTCACCAGTGGGTCCTTTATAATGCCAAAGGTCAAAGTGAAGGTTGGGACAGTTGGACTGACTACGCCTCTCTGACTGGTCCAAAAACTGGAATACATGATGACTCAGCAGCACTAACAGGACAAATGGAGCACACACACACACGGACACACACACTCTCTCTCTTACTGCCTTTTCTTTCTCCCTGTGAATATTTCGGTGCGTAAACAGAGATAACCTTACGAGAGGTGAAAGCTCTTAGAGATGATGCTGCAGTTTGTGAGTGTGTGTGTTTGTGTGTGTGTGTGTTCTAACAGGAAGCCTTCCCTTTCTTTGTCACGCCAAAGGCATGTTTTATTCACAGTATCCAGAAACAGCAGAGAGGAGAGGAAGGGCTATATAAAGACCTCACACCATCAGGGAGACTAGCTAGCATCGTCCACTCTCTCTGTGTGTTTCACTTAGTCACACAATAACATGGGCCTCGCCCCTCTCCCATTCCTGCAGCAGAAGTCTCAATGTTAGCTGTGATTGTATAAGAGACACACACTGACCAAACTTTTGTTTTTAAAAAAGCATAAAAACGTCTATTTTCTAAGCAATGTCTTTAGTGCGGATGCTCTATACATGAAATGTAATCTCTATTATAATCTCTAAACTCTATTATCAGAGTGACATGGGCCTCTCCCATTTGTGCAGCACAAGCCCCAATGATAATCTATGACGTGAATCTCAATCCCACATAAAATATGCCCAGTGATTAGCGGGAACATCTCAGCAGGTGGGGATGAGCAAGATAATAGCAGCCAGCCAGGCAGCCAGCCAGCCAGCCAGCCAGGCAGCACAGCATTAAGCCCCAGGGGTTAGCCACTGGAGAGCATCTCACTCTACCATAATGAATCTAGTAATAAACACCAGCATTAGCTCCTGCACTAAAACTGTTCACAAAGACTGCATTTTAACAAAGGACCAACTTTACTGTCTAAAAGTTAATACTCAAAGATAGGCATTGATAAGAGAGATGGCCATTTGTCCATTCATGCTGAAGTGATATGAATTGAAAAGTGCAAAATTGACTGAATAGGGATTACATTATCCAAGACTAGTGTCATGACGCTGGCCTGGGGGTAGGTTTATGACAGTCATAAATACCTCTCCCCCCCTTTTTCCTCTCTCTACCCTACTGATGTGACTATTGAAAATCCCTTGGTTAACATAGAGATTCTGGGAACATCAGAAGGTGGGGGGAAATGAACCATATTTTGGTAATCCAACCATGAACATATGTGTTGGTACTTAATGAATATGATGTCAGTTCGGTTGTCATGAGATGAGACATCATCAATGATAGGAAAGTCAATGATAGGAAAGTCTACACATTATAGCTATCAGATTCACATGGAATTGTTGTGCAATTTAAATGTTTGAATATGAAATTATTTGTGAGGGGATGAAATGTGATTTTAGTTTCTAAAATGTGAGAATTGGGTTTTCATGAGTGAATTAGGCCCGACTCAGTGGCCCGCCCACGTGAAGAGACATTGGTTATAAACTATGAAACACGCCCTCCTCTCCCTTCCTATATAAAGCCTTGACGACAATATAATAGCGGTTCCGGGTATATTAGGATGACGATCCGATGTCAGAACGATTCAGATAATAACTACAGAACGAAACCAACCTCAGCGTGAGCTTTGGTTGCGAATGGTATGAACTTTGAACTCTTATTCACTACAGAAGTGATACCTCCTAGCCGTTGAGTTAGCAACAGCAGCTAGGAAAGAACAGACCGAGTATCCCGTCTACCACACAACAACGTTACTACAATGTATCCAATTCACCACCAGAGACATTCTTCCGAGGACAGGAAGATCTCTGTTTGCCAACACGACCAGCATCTACGACCAACCTACCGAAGCGCAGATCAGAGTAAATATTAATTTAATTTTCCTTTTCCAAATGGGCGGTAATTTAGAATGCATAAGATTCTGTATTTACGATAGAGTAGCTGCCTACGGCCCGATAGAGACATCGCTTCTCCCTTTGTTCTTCAGCCTTCCCGCTCTTTCACTCAAACCCAACCCACTTTCTTTGTGTAACCAACTGTCATATCTGTTCCGTCCGCTAGGGACGTTTTCCTTTATGACATAATTTGTAATCAAGGTATGATTAATTTTGTGTATATGTAATTTTGTGTGATTAAACCCAATTTTGTATTGCTGATTCAACTTGTTAGCCAGGGTTCGTGAAGAACCAAGAATTTACTACTTTCAGATGAGACTGAAATAAGGTCACGATTAATATTGACTGCTATTGATGTAAAATATTACTAAGTCTTTAAGAGTTTCTTCGGAAGATAACAGTTCTATAAATATTATTTTGTGCCATGTCATATCACTTAATCCGGCATAGCCAAAGACACAACTCTGGGGTTAGGAAGGGATTATGGAAGGGTACAGTTTGAACAATTTAGGCATGGTCATTTCATTTGCCTTTGATCCTTCATGCAGGCACACTATTGACAAAGTATACATCCCAAATGGCACCCTATTCCCTATATAGTGCACTACTTTTGACCAGAGCCTTATGGTAAATCCTTTTTGACCAGAGCCCACATCCATCTATAAACACAGGTGTAATGCTGTTCCCCCCATTAACACTATTCTAAGGCAACCGTCTTTTGTCAAAACAATAAATAGAATACTGTATACTTATGTAACCAAATCTACCATAATCCTTCTTCAGGATATTTTCAGGTAAATGTAGTAGCCTACCTATGATGCATCACTTCACGGAGATGATTCTAAACTAAAACACCTCAGTAATGTGTACACAGACACGGTATCAGGCATCTTTTCTACTTGAGACATTACATCATTCACATTGTGTGTCCTCTGTATCCTTCATACAATCTAATACTCGTACTCAGTCTCTATATAGTGTACAGAGTGACAAGGCTCCCCCTGAAGACGGTCTATTATGATTGAGAGGACACAGGCTGAAAAGAGATAAGTAACGTCCACCTATTAGCACCATTCATACCAACATTAGCCTACATCATCAGGGTCTGTGGTGTCGCAAATGGCGTCTTATGGTGAGGTGATTATTGAGGAGGATTAGTGAGCAGGCACACTGACAGAAACATTTCTATATATATATATATATATATCACAGTCCACAGATGAGCTTTCAACACTGTCAGTCTGTTTGTGATATCCACACAGAGAGGAGAGAGACAGACCGGTGGTTTAGGTTGTACGACAGTTACGGGAGCGCCTGTCAATGTCTTCCAACTGTCTACCAACTGTCTGTCCTGTCTGAGTGTGTTTTGACTACTCTGATTATGACTGTTTTGCTGTACATGTATGGCATTAGTATGGTATGACAACGATACTCAGGGGAGTTGGCTAAAAGCACATGTTGATTTGAACCAGACTTACTACACAGACTAAAGACAGACTGGATATACTGTACATTACATCTAAGCCACCATGTTGAGAAGTACACTAGTAAGCTGTTTCTATACTTGTTACCATCCGGGAGTGTAATAGAAACAAGTCAGCAGAGTAGATTTCTGACATTTTGCACTCAAGTTTGGACACACCAACTCATTCAAGGGTTTTCTTTTGTTTTTACTATTTTCTACATTATACAATAATAGTGAAGACATCAGTACTATGAAATAACACATGCACACTACCATTCAAAAGTTTGGGGTCACTTAGAAATGTCCTTGTTTTTTAAAGAAAAGCACATTTTTTTGTCCATTACAATAATATAAAATTGATCAGAAAAACGGTGTAGACATTGTTAATGTTGTAAATAACTATTGTAGCTGGAAACGGCATGGAATATCTACATAGGCATACAGAGGCCCATTATCAGCAACCATCACTCCTGTGTTCCAAGGCCAGTTTTATTGCTTCTTTAATCAGGACTACAGTTTTCAGCTGTGCTAACATAATTGCAAAAGTGTTTTCTAATGATCAATTAGCCTTTAAAAATTATAAACTTGGATAGCTAACACAACGTGCCATTGGAACACAGGAGTGAGGGTTGCTGATAATGGGCCTCTGTACGCCTATGTAGATATTCCATTAAAAATCTGCCGTTTTCAGCTACAATTTATTTTATTTATTTTTATTTTACCTTTATTTAACCAGGCAAGTCAGTTAAGAACAAATTCTTATTTTCAATGACGGCCTGGGAACAGTGGGTTAACTGCCTGTTCAGGGGCAGAACGACAGATTTGTACCTTGTCAGCTCGGGGGTTTGAACTCGCAACCTTCCGGTTACTAGTCCAACGCTCTAACCACTAGGCTACCCTGCCGCCCCACAAGAGTCATTTACAACATTAACAATGTCTACACTGTATTTCTGATCAATTGTATGTTATTTTAATGGACAGAAAATGTGCTTCTCTTTCAAAAACAAGGACATTTCTAAATTACCCCATACTTTTGAACGGTAGTGTATGTAGTAACCAAAAAAGTGTTAAACAAATCCAAATATATTTTTTATTTGAGATTATTCAAATCTAGCCCCCCTTTGCCTTGATGACAGCTTTGCACACTCTTGGTATTCTCTCAACCAGCTTCTTGAGGTAGTCACCTGGAATGCATTTCAATTAACAGCTGTGCCTTGCTAAAAAGTTAATTTGTTTGAGCCAATCAGTTGTGTTGACAAGGTAGGGTTGGAATACAGAAGATAGCCCTATTTGGTAAAATACCAAGTTCATATTATGGCAAGAACGGCTCAAATAAGCAAAGAGAAACTGCAGTCCATCATTACTTTAAGAGATGAAGGTCAGTCAATCCGAACAATTTCAAGAACTTTGAAAGTTTCTTCAAGTGCAGTCGCAAAAACCATCAAGCGCTATGATGAAACTGGCTCTCATGAGGACCGCCACAGGAAAGGAAGACTCAGAGTTACCTCTGCTGCAGAGGATAAGTTCATTAGAGTTACCAGCCTCAGAAATTGCAACCCAAATAAGGGCCCATAGGGCTCTGGTCAAAAGTAGTGCACTTGGGAATAGGGTGCCATTTGAGACTCATATTGAGTCTTCCCAGTGCTTTGAGGCTGGCTGGCTGAACTAATTCTGTTCCTCTATTTCCTGTTTAATTAGAGGGTTGAGGGCTGGTCCACCATGACCTTCTAACAGAATCCAATAAGACCATCGGCTGATTGATCAGCCAGTCACTGATCAACCCAGTAGCCTACTTTCACCCTTATATTTTAGTCATGAAACAATAGCAACTTCAATGCATTCAACAATACAATCAATGCATTCAACAATACAATCAATGCATTCAACTAAGGCAGATAAAACAACCACACAACAATCATTGCACGTAAAACTTTCTTCAAAATAGCTGCTATCTGCAAAATCATCAGCACACATCATCCACAGCCCCAGCCTGGACTGGCTGTGCTGGGGTAGGAGGGAGAAGGGATTCTCAACATTGAGGCTACGTCCCAAATGGCATCCTATTCCCTACATAGTGCTCCACCAGTCCAGCTCCAAGGCTACTGAGAAGGTACAGCTCCCCTCATTACATCTAATTACATCTTCCTCCTACAGGGTCACTATACGTGATGTTGGACAAATCATTTTGTATTTTATTTTTTACCCCTTTTTCGTGGTATCCAATTGGTGGTTACAGTCTTGTCTCGTCTCTTCAACTCTCGTACGGACTCGGGAGAGGCGAAGGTCAAGAGCCGTGCGTCCTCCAAAACACAACCCAACCAAGTCGCACTGATTGTTGACACAATGCTCACTTAACCCGGGAGCCAATGTGTCTGAGGAAACACTGTACACCTGGCGACCGTGTCAGTGTGCACTGCGCCCGGCCCGCCACAGGAGTCGCTAGTGCGCGATGGGAAAAGGACATCCCAGCCGGCCAAACCCTCCCCTAACCCGGACGACGCTGGGCCAATTGTACGCCGTCCCATGGGTCTCCAGGTCCTGGCCTGCTGTGACAGAGCCTGGATTCGAACCCAGAATCTCTAGTGGCACAGCTAGCACTGCAATGCAGTGCCTTAGACCACTGCGCCACTCGGGAAGCCAATTTTGGACAATTCTGCACTTGACGGTGTTCTTTGCTAACCTGGTCCCAGATCAGTTTGTGAGGTCTGTTGTCTGGCAACGACAATGACCTCAGGACCAAGACAGCACAAACAGATCTGGACCGGGGCCCATATTCATAAAGGGTCTCAGAGTAGGAGTGCTGATCTCCCTGTCCATATAATCTTATTCAAAAGTGAAAATCAACCATAGATCACCATTGCCTTTCTGAGACACTTTGTGACCACGGGCCCAGGGTAGTTCCTTGCTACTAGGCCGTCTGAAACCAGAATATGAGATGAGAGTATATAGTGTGTGGAGGCCCACTCACCTTCAGCTGCACTAGATGCACGTCCACGTGTTTGTTGACTGAGTCCTGGTGGACAGAGTATGTGAGGTCCCGGACCCTCTCAGTAGTGGCCCTCAGCCACGTCTCGATCTCAGGCAGGTGCAGCACCACCTTCCAGTCCGCCCCTGTGTGCAGGGGAGGGGGCTTTTTGTTCTGATACCTCTGGGCCGGGTCCCTCTCCTGGGCCAGACCTTCCCCACAGAGACCACCCTGGCTGGGGCTGAGGCCTGCCTCCTCCTCCTCTTTAGGGCTGGACTCCAGGGTGGGCGTGATGGAGGTGATCATGGGCGAGACAGCCTCACAGGCCATGGGAGACACAGCAGCGATCATGGTGAATAACAGCTAGATCCTACAGCTAGATCCGTTCTCAATCAGCTGCAGAGAGACAGAGGGAGAGAGATGGATGAAGGGAGGTGGGGAGGACAGGGCGGAAGGAAGGAAGGAAGGAAGGAAGGAAGGAAGGAAGGACAGAAACATTAATTAGTAACTGTAGAGCTGCCAGAGAATGTTTAATTTATACTGAGAGAAGCCAATTGGGTAATTTCAGATGCAAATCCATAAGCAGTTCCTTTCATGCTCTGCTGGGGAATAAATCAGCCATCGTTCTACAACCAGATGTCTAATATTAGCAGCTACAGATACCAATGAGAGCTTCTTAATCAGACAGCTCAGCTCGCTGTCTTGTGGGGGAGCGTATGACCATATTCTAATATTATCTTAAGACATGGGAAAAGTTAGACCCAACAATGTGCACAAACCACCCACATTAACTGCCTAACTGTCTGACTGTCTGTCTGTCTGTGTCATGCCCTGACCTTAGAGAGCCTTGTTTATTCTCTATTTGGTTAGGTCAGGGTGTGACTTGGGTGGGCAAATCTATGTTTCTATTTCTTTGTTAACCTAGTATGGTTCCCAATCAGAGGCAGCTGTTTTTTGTTGTCTCTGATTGGGGATCATACTTAGGCAGCCCATTTTCCCACCTTAAGTTGTGGGATCTTGTTTTTGCATAGTTGCTGGTGAGCCTGCAGAACTTTACGTTTGTTTTGTATTTTTTTTCTTTTTTCGGGTGTCATTTAATAAAAAAGACAAATGTACGCCTACCACGCTGCACCTTGGTCTCATTCCAACGACGGACGTAACAGAAGATCCACAAACGGACCAAGCAGCGTGATCAGGAGGAGAGGACATGACGGAAACCTGAGAGGCGGGGGGGTGCTGCTGATGGGTGAGTCCGAGACCGAGGAGGAATTCTTGGACCGTTTGAGCGAGGAGTGGTTGACAGTGGAGAAGGACGAAAGAGTTTGGAGGGGTTGGAGTCTGGAGCAAGACAGTCGCTTTGAGGAGCGTGTGACCCTTCAGGCACCATGCTCCGATATGCATCCACAGCCCACATCCACCAGATTGTGCCGGCTCAGCGCTCCTGGTCTCTAGTGCGTCTCTTCGGCCCAGGATATCCTGCGCCGGATCTGCGCACGGTGTCTCCGGTGCACCTTCACACCTGATTTATTCGCCATGTCTTCAATGAAATCGTTGAAAATACAACTTTCCAAAATACTGCTGCGCGTAATAAGCGTCACAGCAACTCCTCTGATAGTCAAGGCGAGAATGGAGTTCGTTACATGTACATTTACAAACAAGGAATGGTGGTCCAACCCAAAACCATTACATACTGGCGTTTACCTCAGCTCATTGGCTATCTACCCAGCTAGATTTCAAGAAGATCATTGGGCAGAAATACAGACAATCAACGAAGCTTCGCTAAAATTATTGGTGCGCAAGGTAGTCATTGCTCGTTGTCTTCAAATCAGTTCACTTCGGTCAATACTCCCCGCAAAAAAAACTATCACGTTTGGCTGTGTTGCAAACATCCAGAGGAATGCACTGAAACCAACCATGACTAGATAAACGATTCTTTACTGTGTGTAATTAAGTCGAATGCTCCGTAAAAAATGTATAGAGATGGAATTCACGGCACAAACAGGTTACAAAATGTTTCGATTTAAGCTATAAAAATGGATTTTATCAAAGAAAACGGCACTTCATTTGATCACTGGGACCCTCAGGAAGAGAAATAAGAGCGTAATAAATAAATACGTAAATGTACACATGAACAACTGAATACAAAAACAAGAAACGTGAAAACCCAAAACAGTCCTATCTGGTGCAAACACAGAGACAGGAACAATCACCCACCAACACAGTGAAACCCAGGCTACCTAAGTATGATTCTCAATCAGAGACAACTAATGACACCTGCCTCTGATTGAGAACCATACTAGGCCAAATCATAGAAAAACAAACAGACTGCCCACCCCAACTCACCATACTAAATAATGACAAAACAAAGGAAATAAAGGTCAGAACGTGACATTTTCACTCTGAAATTTCCCCTGATGTTGATCCCTGTACGGGGATCGCAGCCATAAGAGGTTTTCAGGAGCCTTTTGGTCCTAGACTTGCCATGCGGTAGCAGAGAGAACAGTCTATAACTTGGGTGACTGGAGTATTTAACAATTTCTTGGGGCCTTCCTCTGACACCACCTAATATATTTGTCCTGGATGTCAGGAAGCTTGGCCCCAGTGATGTACTGGGCCACACGCACTACCCTCTTTAGCGCCTTATTATCAGATGCTGAGCAGTTGCCATACCAGGCGGTGATGCAACCGGTCAGGATGTTCTGTCTTGGTGTGTTTGGACCATGACAGTTTGTTGGTGATGTGGACACCAAGGAACTTGAAACTCTCGACCCGCTCCACTTCAGTCCTGTCGATGTTAATGAGGGGCCTGTTCGGCCTTCCTTTTCCTATAGTCCACGATCAGCTCCTATGTCTTGCTGACATCGAGAGAGAGGTTGTTGTCCTGGCAGTCTCTGACATCCTCCCTATAGGCTGTCTCATCATTGTGTCGTTAGCAAACTTAATGATGTGGTTGGAGTCGTGTTTGGCCACGCAGTCGTCAATTGCTCGACTATGATCTCCTCGGCCACAACATCAAAATTAATGACAGATTTTTTGAGTTACCTTAGATTAATTGACTTTTGAGGAAATGTATAATGGCTATGGCATCTCAAAATGGGCAAACAGTACTATTGCCGCTTTTTTCTAGTTTTTCAAGCAAATGTGTTTTAAGGGAGTATGAGAGCACACTTGTTCGGTGGTCTAGCCACCAGCCGAACTGAAGCTTGCTGACGCCTTTACAGGGGAGGAACAGGAACCGGAATCTTACCCTTATCCTGTCGTTGGTTCTCCTCTCCTCCTTCACATTTTATTGTGGGATTAAACCATTTTTTTGTCAACAATCTACACAAAATACTCTTATGTTAAAAAAGATTGATATAAATTAAATAAGTATTCAGCTCCCTGAGTCAATACATGTTAGAATCATCTTTGGCAGTGATTACAGCTGTGAGCTTCTTGGGTAAGTCTTTAAGAGCTTTACACACTTGGATTGTGCAATATTAGACCATTATTCTTTTCATCATTCTTCAAGCTCTGTCAAGGTGTTGGATTGGAGATCATGGCTATAGACAACAATTCAAGTCTTGTCATATATTTTCAAGCAGATTAAGTCAAAACTATAACTTGGCATCTCACTGTCTTCTTTGTAAGCGACTCCAGTGTAGATTTGGCCTTGTATTGTAGGTTACTGTCCTGCTGAAAGGTGAGAATGCTGATCATTGACTACAGCTCAACACCACAATGCCCACAAAGCTCATTACTAGGCTAAGGATCCTGGGACTGACGGGCTGCCCCCAGGTGGGTAGGCAACAACACATCAGCCACGCTATTCCTCAACATTGGAGCCCCTCAGGACGTGTCAAGAAGCAGCGCGGCTTGGTTGGGTTGTGTTTCAAAGGACGCACGGCTCTCAACCTTCGCATCACCCGAGTCCGTACAAGAGTTGCGGCGATGAGACAAGACTGTAACTACCAATTGGATACCACGAAATTGGGGAGAATTATTTCTTTTTTCATTCAAAAATAATAAAATAATAACAATAAAAAGATGTAAAAAACGTACTTTCTACCATCTGAAAATACCTCTCATCTTTTGTGACAACTGTATCCTCTCCTTCAGTGTTGATCTAAGCATGTAATTATGTTGACATCATTGATCTACAAGTCATTTTGCATGCCGAAGAACCCCAGGCAATATCAGTAGCCTAGTCAAACACGGACCAACGAGAGGTCGGCATATTCCTGATCTGGCACACCTGCGCATCACCTTCAGCATTCAAATGTTTGTAAAATGGCTTGCTCAATAGTAGGCTTTATTCCTTGACAACCAATATAATTTGCCAGGTTATTTTTTATCAAATGCAGTGTTTAAAATGGTGTTTTACCGGAATAAAAGTAGCCTAAGCTACTACCAGAGACACAACTCCATCTGGCGATAGGTAGGCTACATGCTATAGGAAGGCTACATGCTATAGGAAGGCTACATGCTATAGGTAGGCTACATGCTATAGGAAGGCTACATGCTATAGGAAGGCTACATGCTATAGGAAGGCTACATGCTATAGGTAGGCTACATGCTATAGGAAGGCTACATGCTATAGGAAGGCTACATGCTATAGGAAGGCTACATGCTATATGAAGGCTACATGCTATAGGAAGGCTACATGCTATAGGTAGGCTACATGCTATAGGAAGGCTACATGCTATAGGAAGGCTACATGCTATAGGTAGGCTACATGCTATAGGTAGGCTACATGCTATAGGAAGGCTACATGCTATAGGAAGGCTACATGCTATAGGTAGGCTACATGCTGTTCGGGGCTTTATTTAGATTATTCAGCTTCACCATCAGCAATGGTTTTGGTAGTTTTGCTTTAAACAATCGGTATTGTTTCCCTTATGGCTCAGCTCAGGCGCCTACACACACACACACACACACACACACACACACACACACACACACGCACACATCCACTGAGACGCATATTTTAATTTCGAATGGAAAATGAACGTGTTTATGCAACAAATGTTAGTGCTATATTAACTCGCATCGATTCGTTCCTCTAATCAAACCAAATCACTTCAAACTAAAACGTATGGTTCCTGTATCGTGTCGGAGCCATGAGTATGGAATCATCTTCAAAGGGAAAGATGCACCTCCCTACGTGGAAGGTCATATTACAGTGGTCTAAATGAACCTTGTCTCTCTAAATCATTCCTAGGCTTAACATCTAATACCTAATATATTTGACCTATAGAAGGCACTAGATGATATCCCAGTCATCATTAACAATGTGCTCCTGTGTATGACACATTTCTTCTTGTATTACAAACCCAACAAACCTTAAAGCCACGCTTCTAAATCTGTACATAACCTCAAATAGTGGGTCATCAACAAACATGTAAACAATGGAGCAGACCCTATCTCCTCTATCAAATCAAATTATATCACTGTATGTACAACTAAATATTATATAGACTGATCACATCAGTCCATGCTGCAGTGATTAACAATATTGTCCAAAAGGTTAACTTTCCTCTACACCAGTACAGCAGAGCAGTGTGATTGGAAACAGCATTAGTTCATAGAATAGAGAAACACAACAGTACGTTACTGGAAATCAATGGCTTGGATGAGGAGACGCATCCTGCTGCTTTATTATGACACTATTACAGTGAGAGGCCTCCCATCTACCAATGAGAAGTCATTATGCGCTGACTGATGGCTCAACCTACCAATAAGAAGTGGCTCACACGATAAAAGGATGACTCAATTCTGCATCTGCATTACCCTCCTGACCTTTCAGTCTCATCTGGAAATATCACTCTGCTCATCCTGGAGATGACAAAGCCGTTTTATTGCTGCTGCTGCCTCTGCTGCTACTGATACACATGCACGTGCGCGTGCACAAGCACACACACATGAATGTACATACACAAACGCGTGCACGCATGGATGCACATACACACACACACAGGGCCAGACAGAGAGACCTTGTAAATATAAATCAATTCCACCCACCTCTCTCATCTCTCTATTCTCGCTCACCTTCTCCCTCTCCTTCTCTCTCCCTCTCCCTGTATTCGCTATCTCCCTCCATTCTCTCTCCCTCTCCTTCTCGCTCTCCCTCTCCTTCTCTCTCTCCCTCTCTCTTTCTCCCTCCTTCTCTCTCCCTCTCTTCCTCTAACGATCTGTCTACCCCCTCCATCTCTCATCAATCTCACACACAGACATGGTACAATGCTAACACTCCTGTCCATGCGCGAAGAACTGCACAGGCAGCAATTTATGCCTCTGGTCTGACAGCATCCATTTTGCTCTTCATTCCACCCTGAGGTCCATCTACAATGAGGACATTAGTAAAGCACCTTGAGAAGCGCTCCTTCCCGACTGAGCATCACATATGAACACATGCTATTGGCAGCTAGAATAGCTGCCACTTAGCTAAAACACAGTCACACACACACAGTCACACACACACACATAATAACATCCAGAGGCAGTGCAGCTGACACAATTCCGTTCACGGGCTACACACTCTCCTGACAAAAGAATTCCAGGCCGACAATGAGGGATCACATACCACAGATGTGCTAAGTCCACTGACCATATGGCCCAGCATACCTCATTTCAAACCCTCGGCCCAAAAAAGGAAATCCCATGAGAAGTCGAGCAGAGCTTACCGAGTTCCATGTGAGGATAAATAGAGGCCAGGCAACATCAGGCTCCAGATAAAAGTATCCAATCCCTCTGTTTGTCAGACTGACAGTCAGCCTGCCTCTCTGCCAGGCCAGAGTGACAGACACTTCTTAGCACTGCCCTCAGCCATGTGGTCGTGTGAGTCTGAGTGAGTGAGTGAGAGAAAGAGAATCTCTGCAAGTCCAAGCCACTCCCATTTGAAACCTCCATGCTTCCTCTCTCCATCTCTCTCTTCATCTCTCTCTCTCCATCTCTCTCTCTCCCCCCCTGCCTCTTGACAGTAACAGCCCATGTCAAAGGTTTCTGCCGAGGCCTTTATTATGACACCCCTGAGATGATGCTGAGGGGGACAGTATGGAACTCACTGGTGTTCCATATATACCTGTCTTTTCTACTTCGCTCTCTGTATAGTTGACCTACTAAAAACACCAGGCGTTGTGTTGTTATGGGGGTAGCCTTAGCCTAAGCTAGATATTGACTGGGAGCCAGAACATGGAAGGGGTCTAAGTAAATAGAGCCTGTAAATCAGAGCCTATTAGCTAATCATTGGTCAGGCACCGACATCCTGTCTGCCTGCAGAACCTCATCCTTTAAGTCATTTTATTACTGTCTTACTGGGCCCGGATGAGAATTGGACCACTTTGACTCCATCCCTGTGATTCATATGGATGTCTATGAGCTAAGACTTGTGTCATCAACACCATCATCATCATCCTCACTATGCTTGATTTGCTGAATGAGGCCCTGTCTCACTCTGGGCTGTGAGCTGTATGCTGCCTGGCAGGGTCAGGAAACTACCAGCCTCAGCCTCTTAAAGGGCTCATAACCACAGATCTAGTATTAGATTACCTTAACACCAATCTAAATCTGAACCGTTAAGGACTTAAAACAAAAGCTGACCTTAGATCAGCATCTAAAAGGGCTCATAACCACAGATCTAGTATTAGATTACCTTAACACCAATCTAAATCTGAACCGTTAAGGACTTAAAACAAAAGCTGACCTTAGATCAGCATCTAAAAGGCAACTTCGTTTTTCCTACTGTATAGTAGGATTGCCAATGTTGGGCATAAAGACAAAGGACGACATAGATAGAACCAGTGTGAGCACTGCAGCATATTAGCCTTCAGGGCAGTCAGTGGGCATGGTACTAACAATTACCAAGCCTCATTAAGAATACAATAAGGCTTTTGTTTCTGCTTATGTTGCCCTCACATCTTGAACAAACTACAATTTCATAGTTATTCATTTAATGTGTACGCTTTCATAGGCTACAAATCATCCAAAACTAACAACAAGTGAGTGAGTGAGTGAGTGAGTGAGTGAGTGAGTGAGTGAGTGAGTGAGTGAGTGAGTGAGTGAGTGAGCGAGTGTGTGTGTGTGTGAGAGTACTATTCTTTGTGACAGTCACTGTAAACTAGGCCTTATCACCATTTCTGATTAATCTGCAAAACTCTGTCCCTTAATGATTCAATTAGCAGTCCCTAAATTTGTCACCCTCTCGTTCCCCTGGCTTCTGCCAAATGCAAATGACAGGCCTGTCATGTTCAGTGTTCATGCAGTGACATGGAATCAACCGAGGGGTAAAAACAACAACGTGCCAACAATAACAATAACAGTATACTGCAGCGTTGGAATAGACAAGCCTATCATCAAAACTCATTACCCCTGTGACAGAGAAGGTTGCTTGAAACCCCTTTCACACACATGTATTAGACTATTTAACACTGAATCAAAAACAATAACCAGGATATGATCAGATTTAGTCTATAGAGAACAAATGTGAGCCCAGGACCAAGGCAAGCTCTCTAACATGCCTAGAAATGCTTGTAATGCACATTTTAGAGTTGTATTTTATTGTCCCCAGCACAAGGTGCACCTGTGTAATGATCATGCTTTTAAATAAATCTGTGCACAACATTATAGAGAAATAAGCTTTTTGGGATCTTTTATTTCAGCTCATGAAACATGTGACCAACACTTTACATGTTGGGTTCATATTTTTGTTCAGTATATATCATTAATAAGCACATATGAGACAGCTGCCCATCAAACAGCCATACGCTATCCCAAATACCACCCTATTCCCTTTATAGTGCACAACTTTCAACCAGGGCCAACAGGGTCAAAAGTAGTGCACTATTCAGGGAATATGGTGCCACTAGGGACATATTCAAAATCTTTTCCTCTACTCTGTGGGTTCTAGCAGCATAAAACCACCCTGGAGTCATGAGAGAAACCCTACACCAGAGCACCTTGGTGGGAGTTGAATCACCCATGTCTCTGGTGTCTATAGCAGCAGAGTGCAGTTACAGTAAAGCCTGTAACATTGACATTAAGCCCCTTTAATTGCATTTCAAACCGATTTCCAGTCCACCCATGATTCACAAATGCATGGCTACAGCATCACTTGGGTTACGTAATACGGGGCTGATTTCCAAAGCATCACCCAGAGATGTGTAGGCCATAGTGGCTATGACAAGGCAGAGGAGACTATGGCTCAGTATGGTGGTGAGCAAGCAGGCACATCATTACCTATTATCCAATAATACACTGAAACGTATGGGTGATACATCTAACTCTAGAGGTAATATGGAAATAAGGCCACATTTTATTCTATTTTATGCATAATGAATTCAAAGATATTGAAATTTGGGGGGCATCAGTTCCCCTTCAAATAAAATATCTAGTGAACACTGTTGCTGGCTTGGAGAGTAACACCAGGGTCATGTTCAGTAGGCCACAATGTAGAGCAATATTTTGCAATAGAAAACCATTTGTATTGGACAATTCATGCAGTACCTCCTCGTTTCACTACGTTTCGAAACTATCTCTCTACTGAACACAACCCGGCCACAAGCTGTTGGGAATAGGGATCCCACAGGGAACAATGTGACTATTATCCTGTCAGGATCTCTCTGTGGCCCAGGCAGTCCATGACAGATGAATCATTTACTATTCATGAGGAAGATATGTTACATGTCCTATGGCACCCAAAATGAATCATAACATTCAGAGGGAACAAACACTGGATTCTACAATGATAATGCAAGGGCACAGTTGTTTTGTTGCTCCTTTAATAAATTCAATTTCAGCAGCTTGATATAATATAGCTGAACACAGTACAGAGCATAAGGGTTTCAAAGCTAATGCATGTATGGCTACTAACCAGCTAGCACAAAACGTTCCGATATGTTTCTTAGAGATTGGTGAGAGCATGGTTGCCCTGAGGTTATTTTGCATACAACCTTCCCAAAAGGTTCTGGGAATGATGCAGGATGGTTCTATTTAAAGTCATATTCTCAGAACATTAAGAAAACGTTCCATAAGAACCACAAGAAAACATGAGTAAAATCCTAAGAATGCTATTTAAAAACATATACATTCCGTTCTCAGCGTCACCAAACTCTCTAGCCTCTATCTTGTTAAGTGTGTTCAGGTGTGTTGGCCGTGCCCACTAATTGGCCACACCTGATCTTAATAAGTGCTTGTTTACTTTGAAATGGGGTCTGTTTGAATAGACTTAAATGAAAAACAGGATCATGGCTCGGATAGGAAAAAAAGATGGCGGAAGCGGATGATGGAGTGGATTCTGAATCTAATGGTGGTAAAATCAAGGAGAATTGGAATATTGTCCAAAATAAAGGAAAACTGAGCAAAGTAGAGTACAGTGATGATAATGTCACTTCGTATCTTGTAGGAGTACGGTTTGTAAATGAGGAGCAGCTGATCGAATTACCCATCTTGAGGAATCAATTTGAGATATGCAAACTGGTGGAGAGAGTGCTGGGTAGAGTGAAGGCTGTGAGGATCATGAGAGGCGGGTTGGTTTAGATTTTTTGTGCTTCTGAGGATCAGAAGAAAAGTGTGTTGCGTCTCAACCGATTTGATAAGTTTGAAGTGGTGTGTGTGTGTGTGTGTGTGTGTGTGTCTCTCTCTCTCTCTCTCTCTCTCTCTCTCTCTCTCTCTCTCTCTCTCTTAGGAACAGGGTACCCCTCAAGGGGGTTATATCTGGAGTCTTGTGGGAAGTAGATGTTGAAGAGATGAAAAATATTCCTGGAGTGATTGATGCACGTTGGATGAATCGTGTGGTGAATGAAGAAAAACTGTTTTGTCTGTTTTTTTTTGTTGATATGGAGTCTCCCTAATCAAGTGCAGTTAGGGTATATTAACTACAGAGTCAGAGCATTCATCCCAAGACCAACGCAGTGTGATCATTGTAAAGCTTTTGGTCATGTGTCAAGTGTTTTCAGAAGAGAGAAGTCGAGATGTCCAAGTTGTGGAAAAGATCACGTGATGAAAATGTGACATGTTGCAACTGTGGTGGGAACCACAAAGCCACGTCTTTCAAGTGCCCCACAAGGGGGAAAGAGAATGAAGTGGCCAAAGTCAAGGCTATCCAGAGCATAGCAGCTGTTAAACAGGTTGAGAGTTTGAATGGTGCACTTGAAGAGTCCATGGTGGTGGATAGGCTTTCACTGCAGGCTGCAGCGGTTGCCTTTCACTAGCAGAATCCTGACATTTTAAAGGTTAAGAAGGTTGACTTTGTGGCCTTCATAGCTATGGTGATAAATGGCACTGCCAAGGTGGAGAGAAGGTCCAGGAAGATACAAATCATTGTGGAAGATGTTTCCTGGGGCTGAAAGATTTCTCGGCGAAGGAGTTACATGGAATATTGTCATAAGCGGTACCACCCTATCAGGCTCTAGGCCTAGAGCCTGAGAAGGTAGATATGGAGAATTGGAAGCAGTAGGAGTTTTGTTTTGTCAGTGTACTATTTTTCTTTGGGTGAAGTTAAGTTAGTTTCCTTATCACCTATTGATTTTATTTTCACCAGAAGATCATAAGGGTTGAATCTTACCGACTCTGTGCCACAATAAAAATCCAGGTTCATGCATGATTAATGCCTAAGCAAATTCATTTCCAGGTGTCCTATCTGTGCTTGGATTTCAAAACTGTTAACATAAGCTAGCATTATTATATTATTAAAAGTATTTTTAAAACATTCAGTAGAAAGCTAAGGAAGTTATTAAAAAATGTCAATCTTATCATTTCTGTTCTCAGGACGTTAATAATACCTTCCAGGAAAACATTTAGAGAACGATAGTAAAATGTTCTCAGAACCCTCCTGCTACCTAAAAAGTCATGTTCCCCGAACAGGCAACATTAACCCTTCCATTCTCAGAACGTTTAAAAAACATTCCGTTTTACTGGTCAGGAAACTTATGGCTTTGTCCCCAGAACCAATTGGAAACCAAAAACATACGTTCCCACAGCTTCCAAGGAACCAAATGTACTAGCTGCGTCCCAGTACTGTTGTAACTCACTAGCTACTGGTATGGTTGGACCATTAGCTGTGTAGGCCAACACCTAAACAAATACAGAGGATTCATTCAATGTCAAATGTTGAGGGCAAAACATTAGCAACTTCAATTACTTTGCATTGGTTACTATACAGTTGGTGGCGAGCTTTACACCACTCCAGCCGACGCTTGGCATTATGCATTGTGTACTTAGGCCTGTGTGCGGCTGCTCTGCCATAGAAACCCAATTCATGAAGCCCCCGACGAACAGTTATTGTGCTGATGTTGCTTCCAGAGGCAGTTTGGATCTCAGTAGTGAGTGTTGCAACGGAGGACAGACGTACTACGCGCTTCAGCACTCAGAGGAGACATTCTGTGAGCTTATGTGGCCTACCACTTCACGACTGAGCCGTTGTTGCTCCTAGACGTTTTCACTTCACAATAACAGCACTTACAGTTGACAGGGGCAGCTCTGACCTGTTGGAAAGGTGGTATCCTATGACGGTGCCACGTTGAAAGTCACTGAGCTCTTCAGTGCATGCCTTTCTACAGCCAATTTGTTGTCTATGGAGATTGCATGGCTGTGTGCTCGATTTTATACATCTGTCATCAACGGGTGTAGCTGAAATAGCCGAATCCACTCATTTAAAGGGGTTTCCACAAACTTTTGTGAGTAGCTAGCGTAGCTAGTGATGGGAAAGGTCATTCTCTCTGTGACCTTCATCACACCTTAGTTCTAGCAGGAACAGCAGTTATTTTGGAAGCTGTGTTCTCCCCCACATTGGTTCAGGTAGAGTAGTTCCAGCTTCTCTCTTGCTCTCCTTCCGTCTCTCTCCATCCTCCTCTCTCTCTACAGAGGGACAGATAGATCTCTTCTGATCAGGGCCCTAGGGGCGAGAGGCTGAGGTCATTATGGCACATTTCTCTGTATGAAGAGTGGTATCTCTAGATACTGTGCAAAGACAACAAGAGGTAGATGTGATAGAATGGGTTAGCTAGGGCAGGCTTTAACCTTGAGAGCTCTCTCTGACATCATTATTGCTTGTGAATAGATTGTACAATGCATGCAGTATAGTCCTCCTTTTATGTGGCACACCGTTGTTTTCTCTGGCTTGGCATCACTGAATGATGAGTCAAAGCCAGTCCATGTTTGAAATGCATGTTCACATTTCTTGGATAGTAATATTGTATATAGTGCATTCGGAAAGAATTCAGACCCCTTGACTTGTTTTCCACGTTTTGTTAGTTTACAGCCTTATTCTAAAATAGAATATAAAAAATCCCTTATCAATCTACACACCATACCCCACAATGACCAAGCAAATACATAATAAAAACACAGAAATGTCACATTTACATAAGTATTCAGACTCTTTACTCAATACTTTGAAGCACCTTTGGAATTGATTACAGCCTAGCGTGTTCTTGGGTATGACGTTACAAGCTTGGCACACCTGTATTTGGGGAGTTTCTCCCATTCTTCTCTGCAGATCCTCTCAAGCTCTGTCGGGTCGGATGGGGAGCATCACTGCACATCTATTTTCAGGTCTCTCCAGAGATGTTCGATCGGGTTCAAATCTGGGCTCTAGTTGGGTCACTCAAGGACATTCAGAGACTTGTCCCGAAGCCACTCCTGTGTTGTCTTGGCTGTGTGCTTAGGGTCATTGTCCTGTTGTAAGGTGAATCTCCACCCCAGTCTGAGGTCCTGAATGCTCTGGAGAAGGTGTTCATCAAGGATCTCTCTGTACTTTGCTACATTCATCTTTCCCTCAATCCTGACTAGTCTCCCAGTTCCTGCCGCTGAAAAACATTCCCACAGCATTATGCGGTCACCACCATGCTTCACCGTAGGGATGGTGCCAGGTTTCCTTCAAACGTGACGCTTGGCGTTCAGGCCAAAGAGTTCAATCTTGGTTTCATCAGACCAGAGAATTTTGTTTATCATTGTCTGAGAGTCTTTAGGTGCCTTTTGGCAAACTCCAAGTGGGATCTCATGTGCCTTTTACTGAGGAGTGGCTTCCGTCTGGCCACTAGCATAAAAGCCTGATTGGTGGAGTGTTGCAAAGATGTTTGTCCTTATGGAAGGTTCTCCCATCTCCACAGAGGAACTCTGGAGCTCTGTCAGAATGACAATCGGGTTCTTGGTCCCCTCCCTTGGTCACCCAGGCGGCCAGCTCTAGGAAGAGTATTGGTGGTTCCAAACCTCTTCCATTTAAATATGATGGAGGCCACTGTGTTCTTGGGGACCTTCAATGCTGCAGAATTGTTTTGGTACCCTTCCCCAGATCTGTGCATCGACACAATCCTGTCTCGGAGCTCTACGGACAATTCCTTCGACCTCATGGCTTGGTTTTTGCTCTGACATGCACTTTCAACTGTGGGACCTTATATAGACAGGTTTGTGCCTTTCCAAATCTTGTCCAATCAATTGAATTTACCACAGGTGGACACCAAGTTGTAGAAACATCTCAAGGATGATCAATGGAAACAGGATACCTATGTATATATCTTATTTCTGTTTTAAATATTAATACCTTTGCAAGTAGGTATGTATGTTTTCACTTTCATTATGGGGTATTGTGTGTAGATTGATGAGAATTTATATTTATTTAATTTTAGAATAAGGCTGTAACGTAATGTGGGGAAGGGGTCTGAATACTTTCCGAATGCACTGTATATTTGGATGACGAGCAATCTCTTAAGGTTGTCTCTCCTAACAAACAAAAACATTGAAATGTTACATGGGAGTAATATAAGAGGGTTCTGAGGAACAATATGTGGTTCTCGGTTGCAGAGATAAGGTAACCTCATATGGATAATTGAAGTCGTGGTACAGCAGCATTCAACAGTACAGTATAAACCCCTTCAGCCTCCCAGCAGGGCTCAGCTTGGCAGAGGGAACCAGGCTGGCTGAGAGAGGGAACCAGGCTGGCTGAGAGAGGGAGCCAGGCTGGCTGAGAGAGGGAGCCAGGCTGGCTGAGAGAGGGAGCCAGGCTGGCTGAGAGAGGGAGTGGAGGAGTAGGAGGAGGGAGTGGCTCACTCTGACATGGAGGAGAGGAGACCGCATGGAAGTCACAATCTCAAATATGATTTTAGAGATTTATCCCTCTCACACACACACACACACACGTATATACACACATACAGACTCGCATGCACACAGATCTGCTATTTCAAGGCTTGGCTCAACCAGAGATCTGCTTGCTTGCTTTGCTTTGTGCAGGATCAGTCAGTCACTGTTCAATAATTCATTAGTCAGAGATAATGGTGGCCAGTCAGTCCTTCCTCCCTCTCTGACTGACTGGTGCTATTTTGGAATCACTGATTAGACCCACTCTCACTGTTTCAGTGTAGAGCTCCAAATATAAATGCAACATGTCTTAGTGAATACTTGACCAAAACACTGACAAGAACCAGACAAATCTGACTCATAGTAGATTGGCTAGATACTCACTAGATACTCACTAGATACTCACTAGATACTCACTAGACACCATATTTACTTACTCATAATTTGCATTGTGTTCATGTATTTTTTTTATCAGATAATCTGTTACTCTTCTATACAACTTATATTGTGGATGCAATGGTGTAAAGTGTTTAAGTAAAAATATGTGCTACTTAAGTAGTGTTTTTGGGTGTCTGTACTTTACTATTTATATTTAACAATAATAATGTACTTTTTACTCCATACATTTTCCCTGACACCCAAAAGTACTCATTACATTCGGAATACTTAGCAGGGCATTCTTAAGTATGATACTTAAGTATATTCAAAACCAAATACTTTAAGACTTTTACTCAAGTAGTATTTTACTAGGTGACTTTCACTTTTACTTGAGTCATTTTCTATTAAGGTATCTTTACTTTTACTCAAGTATGACAATTGGCTACTTTTATCACCACTGTGTGTCTATATTCTGACAGAATGTCACCAGGCTGTTGTTTAATAGTATGGCCCGAGGTCTAAACTTTACTTCATTCATCTCAATCAATAGTTTGTTAACCCCTGACCTCATCAATCAATCAATCAATCAATCAATCACGCCTTCCTTTAGGCTACTATCCATCTATTAATATTCTAGTGTGTCCTGACACACACATCACATGATTAACCTAACTGAGTCAAGCCAAACCAAAATGTACTGAGCTGGCCTAGATATGCATCCACCATATTTGCTGGAAGTATCAAGAGAATATGCAAGCCAGCAGGGTTTGGTTTGGGTCAGCACGATAGTGTAAAAAGGGTAGGAATGTGATCAGTGGTGACTGCCACACCCTAGGTGCTATTTCCATGAAATGTTGTCCATTATCAGCCCAGTCCCAGTGATCTGATAAATGAACGATGGAGAGGATAAAGGCTACTGGAAACAGAGTTTCAACAGGATGAGGAAACAGTAGGGCAGACTCATTCTCTAATCTCTTTCCTGTCATGATTGAGGCAACAATAACAACATCAAAGGATCAAATAGGATTCTGGGGCTGGTGGAAACCGACAGACAGAGACAGAGAGAGCCCACCTCAAGTGAGACCCCACCCCAACACACAGACACACACACACACACTTAATTCCCATCCCGTGGTGAACAGAGGTGTGAGGAAGGAAGGAGGTGGAGAAAAGGACACAGGGGACGCGCTCCGGTAATGGCTCCTGAATCTGACACCACACCTCCAAAACACATCATACAGTCGAGATCTGTACCAGGCTGTACCATTAACAACGTAGGAGACTGCAGCACATACTGAATGCGCAACGGGCTAGGCTAATAATAACCCAGAATCCTAGCATGTATAGTGAGCCAGGCCACATACTAATTCTACCAGCTCTCACTGTCTCACGTCAGAATTAGACGTTCATCCATGCTTCTCAAATATCAAACTTCAAAGTTGTTCCAAACGTCAAATTTTGAAGCGTTTAAGATTAAGTTTAGCCAGTAACTCAGAATTTCTAAGCTCATAGTTAAGTTCAGGCATTAACTCCAAATTCTTAAGGTTAAGCATTAACCCCAAGTGGTTAAGGTAACGGTTAAGGTTTGGGATAGGCTTAAAAAAATATATATCAAAAACAACTTTCTATTGCTGGATTTGAACTTGCAACCTGTGGAATCAGAGGCAGATCCTTATGCCCATTGCAGTCCACAATGCCCTAGCAAAACCTACGTCTGCTCCCGACATCCTCAGACATGGACGGACGTCAAATACTGACTTGTATCACGGGTGACCTGGCTGTACTAATTCCATGCTGTGATAATGAATCTGACAAGGAACATGGACATCCTTCCTCTCAGATCTCTTTAGCTGTGCTGGCTGTGGCTGGATGATGGGTGACAGATGCTACAGTCTGGGACTGTATTAATAAAGTGTCTCGAAAAGGTGTGCTGATCAAAGATCAGTTTAGCCATTTAGATCATAATAAATATGATTATTTGGACAGGAGGAACCTGATCCTAGGTGAGCCGGATGAGATGGTTTATAAAAACGAGCCCAGGTCTGAGACTAGCCAAGCCAGAGCCATGATGATGAAGTTACCGAGGCATCCCCTCCCCACCCCACTATGCTCAGCATTTACTGGGCAGCAACATTCAGCCAAACCTTTCTCTTCTTCCCCCTTTCAGGGTGGGATTGAAAAGCAGCGAGTTAAGAAGAGAGGAAAGGGTGGTGGGGCCAGGGGTATTAACTAACTAAATAACGCTCACTGGGAGTTTTGTTTCATCATGCTCAAAACACACACACACTCCAATACAGCTGCAGAAAGGAAGGGAAGGGTAGGGAACCTACCTCACACATGCTAGAGGGACGGGTGGAGAATATGACAATCACATCCCATAAAAGCAACAGAACAGAAGCTACCGGAGGTAGCAGCCTATGCCTAGGGCCTACAGGCTGGTCAAAGGAGGTAATGATCAGGCTATTGTCCATCCCAGCTGGGGACAAGGGCTGGGACAAGGGCTGGGGCTAGGGCTGGGGCTAGGGCTGGGGCTAGGGCTGGGGCTGGGGCTGGGACAAGGGTGTTTGTGTATGCGGCAGGCAGCCTCCTAGCTCTGCAGGCCAGGCCCCTTTAACAAAGCAGAGGGGCTCCCCCTTCTCCACTGCCTCCTCTCATTCTAACGGCAAACAGCCCTTAAATCAGCCTGCTAGAGAGGATTAGACACACACAAACCCTCCCTTCTGCCTCCCTGTAAAACACAGCACTAACGCAACACAAATAGATAAACACAGACATAACAAAAAAATCCAGCACCTACCTACCACATTCCTCTTCTCTTCTTACTCCATTTTCCTTTTCCTGAGTGTTGGCGGAGACAGATTTGCAGCGCGACATGAGGCGAGAGAGAGAGGGAGGGAGGTGCCTGATGTGACCCACTGCGGGGCTGCTGCTTGCTGCCTGCTACTGCTGCCTCTCGACCAGCGCTGGGTGGATGGATGGTGATGATGCGGTGCCTTTCAGGAGAAAGGCCCTGCCTGTCGCCTTGGAAACTAAGATGTAATGGAGAGGTGGTGCTGCATGATGATTGGTCCAGGCAGTGTGGTGCTTGTGCTTCCCCCTCCCACAGGAGCTCCCTGGTTAGGGGTGGGAGGGGCTATAGAGGAGAGAAACGGAGCAGGCTGAGCAATAAAAAGAGCTGGGTTTTTTAGTCAGAGGAGGAAGTGATCTTTCTGGAAAAAACAACAACCTCATCTAGCAGCAGCACAGACAATACAACACATCTCCCCTCCTCTTATCTCACCTCTCTCTGTAACAGCAGCATGGAACACAACACTGGTGAATGGTTCTTGTTTCTAACACTTATTCAAAGTAAGCATAGATTGCTCTATCCAATTGTGCAATTGTGTTATCATGTGTCTAATGTAACTGTTGAATTATGAAAGGAGCAATTATATTTGCCAATTGCACTGTGCAACAGACCTACATTAGAACAATAAGATAAAGATAGTTTAAGACAGATATTACAGATCGACTATGAATGCTATTTTTTTTATTTACAGTATAAGGATTTGATTTTGAATCAAATATTGTCAAATGCAGCAAAATAATAGTTTATCTGCAAAAAAATGGATGTAAAAAAATATATAATATTAGTTCAACATATTATTATTTTTTTGTATCTCCTTGGTAATGTAGAATTCATTTGTACATTACCATATTCTGTGATAATTTACATAGATTGTGATGGAACGTAATGCTTTTTTAAATAAATAAAAAAGATTCATTGCAATATTATCACAAATCTATTCTAGTCTACTATATCTATTCTGTATTCTATATTTTATATTCATCCCAAAAGCATCAAGCTTTTCAATTCATGATTCATATCCTAATGATGAGCCAATACCAGGCCAATACACTAGATGGCGGACATGTGCTATCGTCAAGGAATATCATGGGGAACAACTGTTCAGAGAAGCTTCCATCATGCTGCTTGTGGTTCATGGTTTACATTTCAAACGTGGAGTTGGGTTTTACAGTGTCGATGAAATATGTATAATTGCATTTTATTCCTGTAACATTTCGTATCAACCATCCTTACCTGCACTTGGACACAAGTCTAAATCCATTGATCTGCTTGTTGTACCGTAAGGTTCATGTTGCATATGTAGGACTACTGCTAGCCGGGATTTAAAACTTGTCACGCACTCGATAAAGACTGAAAAAGGATTGTCAACTGCACATTAGAAATGGTATAGCTGGTATGCACTGTGCCTTTCTTACACTTCTCTCATTAGAATTAAAACAGCAAACGTACTACAATTTTGCTTCGTTTTTCATAGTTCAAAGTGCGCTGTTTTGAAGCCCCGGCGCCTCCATCTTGACACCTCACCATTGTAAAAGTATTTTGGAAGCTATAGAAATGCATTTATTAAATTCTACATTTGTTTTTGCCACATTTATTGTATTACAGACACCTTAATGTATACTTTAAACTATATTATGTGAGCTAAACATAAAAAACATATATACATGTTTTTTCTTTAAAGGATCATTTTGAGAAAGTGCTAATGTTACTGTCCACCACTATAACAACAAAAAAAATACTTAAAAACCTGTAATTTTGTCCTTGAAACATTAAAATGAAATACTGTAGAATTCCAATAATTCCTATGCTTTTCTGAGGTGTGCCAATAGGGTGGCAGCAGAGACCCGGAGGGATGACTGCTCTGAGAGATGACATATCAGTAGGTGGCAGCATAGAGACACTGAGGGATGACTGCTCTGAGAGATGACATATCAGTAGGTGGCAGCATAGAGACCCTGATGGATGACTGCTCTGAGATGACGTCGCAGCTGAACCCTTTTGGAGAATCCCTCGCTTTGCCTCTTCCTCCCTTACGAGGCGTTATACGTGTCTATACCTTGATTGTAAATTGTAATATTCAACTAACGACTGACAAGGCAATGCCGAAAAAATTGTGATTATTGGAAGACTGGAACAAGAACCTGAAGTGACGACTGCTAAGGAGAAGAGAGTGGACGATTGTAAGTGGAAATTTCATTGCAAGCTTCTTTGGAAGACTGTTGTGGAGAAGTGGAGGGAGACTGTAGGGGGCACAATAGTAGCTACAGTTCAGACTGTTGTGGAGAAGTGGAGGGAGACTGTAGGGGGCACAATAGTAGCTACAGTTCAGACTGCTGTGGAGAAGTGGAGGGAGACTGTAGGGGGCACAATAGTAGCTACAGTTCAGACTGTTGTGGAGAAGTGGAGGGAGGGAGACTGTAGGGGCACAATAGTAGCTACAGTTCAGACTGCTGTGGAGAAGTGGAGGGAGACTGTAGGGGCACAATAGTAGCTACAGTTCAGACTGCTGTGGAGAAGTGGAGGGAGACTGTAGGGGGCACAATAGTAGCTACAGTTCAGACTGTTGTGGAGAAGTGGAGGGAGGGAGACTGTAGGGGCACAATAGTAGCTACAGTTCAGACTGCTGTGGAATGTTGACGAGAAGCTTGTTATGTGGCAGGTAGCCTAGTGGTTAACGTGTTGGACTAGTAACTGAAGGGTTGTTAGATCGAATCCCCGAGCTGACGAGGTAAAAATCTGTTAACCCTCTGTTTCTAGGCAGTCAAAGAAAATAAGAATTTGTTCTTAACTGACTTGCCTAGTAACATGTGGAATGATTAAATCCCCTGTAACTATTCCCCAGGTTGTTGATGTAACTGAGAACTGTTCAGTCAACTTACCTGGTAAAATAAAACATCTGACTTAAGGAAATGACCTCTCCAGATTGTGCATGTTGCTGCTAGTTTTTAATTTATTTCATTTTTTTGTGATCATTCGATTCAAATAATGATACATCTGAGAAAATCAAACTTTATTTTATAGTAAAATACATATTTTCATGTTGCTGCTAGGATGTTTCCCCACTAGGTGGCGTACTTTCATCACTTCTCACCTGGGGAGATGTGTGACCGGGACATCAAATTAATTATGCTGAACTCAATACTCACTGACACTCAAAGCAGGATCTGCAATAAACAGATATCAGCTTGAAGAATGAATGAATATGACTCCAGTCCTGTCACATGTTGATTGTGTTGCATTGGTCTTCAGCTACCAAATATGACCTTCATTCTATAGCATGTCAGTCCAGCACTGACCAAACCCTGTAATAATATTCCCAGCTGTATTAGAAACATAAGAGCATATTTCAACACCATTTAGACTTAAGGTGGGAAAAAATGAAACAAAACTCTTGATTTTTTTTCTCTCAAAATCATTTATTTACTATAATACATAGCAGATGTTAAAATCTTAAGAGTTTGTACACTGGCTTGAATGAGGCAGATCTTATGAACAAATAAAGTTGCTTTTTATTGAAACTACACAAAAGGTATATTCTACCTAGCAGCTGCTTCACACGTCTTTACGCCATCCCTTCTCTCCCCAACCCCAGATCTGGAGTGTCTCTATAGAGAAAAATAACAATAATAATCGGATGCGTCTGAAATGGCACCCTCTTCCCTATATAGTGCACTTCTTTTGACCAGCGTCCATAGGGCTCTAGTGAAAAGTAGTGCACTACGTAGGGAATAGTGTGCCATTTCAGTCACAGTCATAGTCTTAAAGATGTCTTCTATCTGTCAATCTGTTTCACTCCATCACAACTTAAACTTTTCCTTTCCAGAACTTTCTAAGCAGCTTCTTTTACTTACAGCAAAACAAAATGCAGTACCATCTACAAAGAAGCAATGAGTCTGTGTTCATAAAATGAAGGGAATTAAGTACAAATAATCTAACCCAAAATGTTTGTTTATCATAACAAAGAAATCTGATTATAGTAGGTTTTACAAGATTATACAGAATTTCAGTACCCCATGGTATTTTGCTATATCAGCAATCTTATTTGCTGATAAATATATATACTTTCCCCCTTATTTAAGAGAAACAAAATAGACATATAACCAAAATATGATATTAAGAATTGACATCTTTGCATGACGAAAATAATGAATGAACAATACATACAATTTGACCCCCGTTTCAATGTTCCCTCAATCAAGTTAGATAAAAAATATGATCTGAATGAAAGCTGTTAATCTTGAGTTGTAAGTTCAGTCTTTTTTCTTTTTTTAATCGTTCATCGTCATTTTTAAGTGACAAAAAAGACATGCACATGTTTTTCAACGAACAGAAGAACAACACAAATGTCTCTTTTCGGTGGGTAGCACCACCACGGAGAAATTCAATCAATTAAACAAACAAAAACGTACGTAGAAAATAACAGAACAAGAAAAAGACCCCAGACTGCTTTGTAATGCGTTTGTTTCAGAGTTAACGCAGAGATGTGCCATTAGGGTTCTAGTAGTGGGATGCTCCCTTCATAAGCTTCAGGAATTGCATGAGTTCTGCTCCAATAGGAGAACGAGAGGAGGCCAGGCAGTCTGTCTGCCTGTCTGTTATGTCCCAGCCTGGTGCAGTACAGCATCAGTGACACCGTCAGTCTTTCACATAGAGTCCCCTACGAGGCATTGAGAGCCGGGTGAGAGACAAAGACCACAGCACCAGCCTGCTAACTTTCACTGTCTTTCTTTCCCTCGATCCCTTTAAAAACAAAAATCATACTGCTAAAAAAACAAGAATCCATCATCATCATGGCCAAATGTCTACACTGGTAGAAGCATTATAACAGATTGTGCATCATGTAATGTCAAGTTCACTTGAATGAATGGAGGGTTTTTGACAGTCAGACTTTCTTTTTTTAATCGAATAAACAAAAACAAAAAAACAACTATCATAAATATATTTTCCTCATATTTTGCAAGGTGTAGAGTTGAACAAATAATTTCCGCATCACATGTTTGTGCCCCCCCTCTCCTGGAGGCATAGTGTCTTTATTAAGGTAGGTGTTCATCACCAGAGTAACGGGTGGACAGTCTCAACCCTCAATGTCGTATCTGTCGGAAACTGGGTAAAGGTACGGCACTGAAAGAAGAAAAATGCTATTTTTTATTTATTCCTGGGGCATAACTATATCAGTTAGTCACCCCTGAATCCAGTCAGTCAAAGGGAGCAGAAAACAAAGGTGATAATGTAATGTGGTTGTTTTGTAGTCAGGGAGACTCCATAGAGAGGGGGAAGGGAGGACACGTCACCCCATGCAACCCCACCAGGCAGCACCACTCCCAGCCAAGCCTACTCCCTACCCCACCTGGGTCCTCCGATCCTGGGGCTCGAGGCCTGGGTAGTGGGGCCTGGGCTCTGGGGGGTCTATATGAGTGGGTCAGGCTGCAAGGACATACTGTGCTGGATCTGTTGGGGCTGGAGAGGAGGGGGCAGCTGCAGGGGCAGCAGGGCCTCCACCATGCTGTGACAGTGATGGGGTGGTGGGGTGCTCTCGGTGCTGGAGCTCTCCTGGATGTCTCCACCGTAGAAAAAGTAGTGGCTCTGCTGGATGAAGGACTCGATGACCGACTGGTTGAGCTTGGTGGTTGAGAGTGTGTCCTTGTTCTCAAAGTCGGGACGCATCAATGTGGGCCAGAAGCAGATGGATAGATTGTCGGCCGTCATCAGGGTAGTCTTACTCTGCTGGCTCACCCTGGGGAAACACAATTTCATTGATTTATTCCAACCTTACTTATATTGTACTTGATTTAGACAGGTACAGAATTAGAGTGGGACACAGAGAAGTGAACCCTGGTCTCCGGGAACAATATATACATGATATATACAAAAGTATGTCAACACCGCTTCAAATTAGTGGATTCGGCTATTTCAGCCACACCCGTTGCCGATAGGTATTTAAAATAAGCACACAGCCGTGCAATCTCCATAGACAAATATTGGTAGTAGAAAGGCCGTACTCAAGAGCTCAGTGACTTTCAACGTGGCACCGGCATAGGATGCCACCTTTCCAACAAGTCAGTTGTCAAATTTCTGCCCTGCTAGATCTGCCCCAGTCAACTGCAAGTGCTGTTATTGTGAAGTGGAAACGTCTAGGAGCAACAACGGCTCAGCCATGAAGAGTTAGGCCACAAAAGCCACAAGCTCACGGAACGTGACCTTTCGAGTGCTGAAGAGCGTACAAATCGTCTGTCCTTGGTTGCAACACTCACAACCAAGTTCCAAACTGCCTCTGGTAGCAACGTCGGCACAAGAACTGTTCGTCGGGAGTTTCATGAAATGGGTTTCCATGGCCGAGCAGCTGCACACAAGCCTAAGATCATTATGCGCAATGCCAAGCGTCATCTGGAGAGGTGTAAAGCTCGCCGCCATTGGACTCTGTAGCAGTGTAAACACGTTCTCTGGAGTGATGAATCATGTTTCACGAATCTGGGTTTGGCGGATGCCAGGAGAACGCTACCTGCCCCAATGCATAATGCCAACTGTAAAGTTTGGTGGATGAGAATTAAAGGTTGGGGGTTGTTATTCATGGTTCGGTCTAGACCTCTTCGTTCCAGTGAAGGGAAATCTTAACGCTACAGCATACAATGACATTCTAGACGATTCTGTGCTTCCAACTTTGTGGCAATGGTTTGGGGAAGGCACTTTCCTGTTTCAGCATGACAATACCCCCATGCACAAAGCGAGGTCCATACAGAAATGGTTTGTCGAGATCGGTGTGGAAGAACTTGACTGGCCTGCACAGAGCCCAGACGTCAACCCCATTGAACACCTTTGGGATGAATTGGAACGCCAACGGCGAGCCAGGCCTAATCACGCAACATCAATGCCTGACCTCACTAATTCTCTTGTGGCTGAATGGAAGCAAGTCCACACAGCAATATTCCAACATCTAGTGGAAAGCCTTCCCAGAAGAGAGGAGGCTGTTATAGCAGCAGAGGGAGGACCAACTCCATATTAATGCCCTTTATTTTTGAATGAGATGTTTGACGAGCAGGTGTCCATCCACATACCTTTGGTCATATAGTGTATCACAAAGGAAAACAGAGATGTTCAGGTAGTATCTCTCAGTTTCAAACTAAATTCTTCCCACTGAACACGACTCAGTCCAACTACATGACTGTATGACTTGGTTGTTTTCATGATTACTGTCACGTAACTAACATTGTGTATACTTCACAGCTTACTTCAGATTCCACCCAGTATCAGTCAGTTGAAGGCAGCCTGAGACACTTTCTGATCCAGTTTCACAGCGTTGTCTCTTACCTGTTCAGATGAGTGATGACGTATTTAAACACCTCGTAGTTCACGGCAGGGAACTTCCTCACTATTTCTTTCAGCACTTGAAGTCTTTCTATGTGGTCCACAATTTCTGAAAGGAGGAGGAGAACAGAGTTGGCTTTTTACTAATTCCTTCTCATGGGAGAGGAAAAAAAGAGAAGAAATAGCACAAAGGCGACGGGGCTGCCAAAAACCACCCACACAACAAACACACTAAAACACTAGCTAGGGCCTTAAGCAGATACAGCATTGTCGGTATCATCTGGGGGCACAATGTCTCACAATGTGATTTTCTTGTCACCATCTGTTTAATAATAGCAGCACTATCTTAGATAAGTAGGCCTAACTCCCATGTGATATTGCCAAGTAATAAAAGACGTAGGGACAAACCATGCGTTAGCATATCAAACCTTTCAAAAAGCATTTAACATAAAGTCTAATATTAGACCTTTCTGATATACCTTATATACCTGTCAAAAACTCTGACGCCAGGACTGTTGTGGAGGTCACCTGGCTGAGACTACTTAGCTAATCAATACTGTCAAAACTAGGGATGCAATCTTCAGTCAATCTGCTGACTAACCGACCCTCATTAACCGGTCAACAAACAGTTACATTTTTTCCAAACAGTAAAATTACGTGACCAACAGAAAATACTATGCATGCATACAAGGAACGGACATTTTTCATGAACACATGCAACAACAGCAAGCCTATCGGCTCCCAGGCAAAAGGCTATAGACTATCATTGAGCATGCAACTGCTGTAATGAAGCAGCCAATAAAACATAATTTGCCAAAATGCTATTAGCAGGAAACCCCTGTTATAAACAGCACACCTAATGCGAGCGGTTCCATCTGACAGAGATGAAAACCTCCGGGAGAAATGTACAAAGAGGGGGATCTAAGCTGCAGGACTGTTTTTTACTAGCACAGACTGGAATATGTTCCGGGATTCTTCAGACGGCATTGAGGAGTACACCCCATCAGTCACTGGCTTCATCAATAAGTGCATTGATGTTGTCGTCCCCACAGTGACCATACGTACATACCCCAACCAGAAGCCATGGATTACAGGCAACATCCTCACTGAGCTAAAGGGTAGAGCTGCCGCTTTCAAGGAGCGGGACTCTAACCCGGAAGCTTATAAGAACGCCCTCCAACGAACCATCAATGAAAAGAATAGTACTACACCGGCTCCGATGCTCGTCGGATGTGGCAGGGCTTGCAAACTATTAAGACTACAAAAGGGAAGCACAGCCGAGAGCTGCCCAGTGACACAAGCCTATCAGACGAGCTACATGACTTCAATACTCGCTTTGAGGTAAGTAACACTAAAACATGCATGAGAGCATCAGCTGTTCCGGATGACTGTATGATCACGCTCTCTGCAGCCGATGTGAGTAAGACCTTTAAACAGGTCAACTTTCACAAGGCCGCAGGGCCAGACGGATTACCAGGACATGTACTCCGAGCATGCGCTGACCAACTGGCAAGTGTCTTCACTGACATTTTCAATCTATCCCTGTCTGTAATACCAACATGTTTCAAGCAGACCACCATAGTCCCTGTGCCCAAGAACACTAAGGTAACCTGCCTAAATGACTACCGACCCATAGCACTCACGTCTGTAGCCATGAAGTGCTTTGATAGGTTGGTCATGGCTCACATCAACACCATTATCCCAGAAACCCTAGACCCACTCTAATTTGCATACCGCTCCAACAGATCCACAGATGAACACCCCACGCTGCCCATTCACAACTGGACAAAAGGAACACCTATGTGAGAATGCTATTCATTGACTACAGCTCAGTGTTCAACACCATAGTGCCCTCAAAGCTCATCACTAAGCTAAGGACCCTGGGACTAAACACCTCCCTCTGTAACTGAATCCTGCACCCCCAGGTGGTAAGGGTAGGTAACGAAACATCTGCCACGCTGATCCTCAACACAGGGGCCCCTCAAGGGTGCTTGTTCAGTCCCCTCCTGTACTCCCTGTTCACTCATGACTCATCACCGACAACGACGAGACAGCCTATATGGAAGAGGTCAAAGACCTGACCATGTTTTGCAAGGACAACAACCTCTTCCTCAACATGATCAAGACAAAGGAGATGATTGTGGACTACAGGAAAAGGAGGACCGAACACGCCCCCATTTTCATTGACAGGGCTGTAGTGGAACAGGTTGAGAGCTTCAAGTTCCTTGGCATCCACATCACCAACAAACTATCATGGTCCAAGCACACCAAGGCAGTCGTGAAGAGGGCACGACAAAACCTATTCCCCCTTAGGGGACTGAAAATATTTGGCATGGGTCCTCAGATCCTCAAAAGGTTCTACAGCTGCACCATCGAGAGCATCCTGACTAGTTGCATCACTGCCTGGTATGGCAACTGCTCAGCCTCCGACTGCAAGGCACTACAGAGGGTAGTGCGTACGGCTCAGTATATCACCGGGGCCAAGCTTCCTGCCATCCAGGACCTCTATATCAGAGGAAGGCCCTAAAAATAGTCAGACTCCAGCCACCCTAGTCATAGACTGTTCTCTCTGCTACCGCACGGCAAGCGGTACCGGAGCACCAAATCTAGGCCCAAGAGGCTTCTAAACAGCTTCTACCCCCAAGCCATAAGACTCCTGAACATCTAATGAAATGGCTACCCCAGACTATTTGCATTGCCCTCCTTTACACTGCTGCTACTATTATTATTATCTATGCATAGTCACTTTAATATGTCTACCTACATGTACATATTACCTCAATTAACCGGTACCCCTCGCTATTGTTATTTTACTGCTGCTCTTTAATTATTTGTTACTTTTATTTCTTACTTTTTTAGGTATTTTTCTTAACTGCATTGTTGGTTAAGGGCTTGTAAGTAAGCATTTCACTCACTGTAAGGTCTACCTGTTGTATTCGGCACATGTAACAAATAACATTTGATTTGATCTAATAGCAACAACTAGGATGGGCTGCTAATATGACAAGGATGGTGCCTTTGGCTTCTGGACAACAAAACAAAGTTGATATGAAAACCAATAAAACAGGAGCGAAATGCTGGTTAATTGCATGAGGAAATCTTGCCTCCACCTTTCTCTGGTTGGATTTGGACTAGGCTACTTTGAAGCAAGGTAAGACATTCCTCATTATTTGAAGTTAAGTTCAGGTTTCAAACATTTAATACAGCCTCAAGTTCCCATTGTAAAGTGGTGGGTGACCTGCTGATAGCCTGCCTACCGTTGACTATAGCCTATGCACTCATGGCAAATGGGAAGTGTGTTTTAACTATGAGCTGAGATTGAGAAATAAAACTAGTAGCTCTTTTTAATCATGGCCATCAAAACAATTCTTAACATGCAACTGCATTTAGAACTGTTATTTGTTGCGCAATGACTGGGCTTATAAAAGCACGTTTCACTCCAGTACCAGCTGGTCTCGCGTTGTCTGACAGCTGATAGGCCATTCCGCTCCTCAGACTAGACTCTATGCTGTGTGCATGACGACTAGCAAAAATTCACACGAGCCAATTTAATTCCACTGAATTATGCAAATTAACCTAGACTGAAAAGCATGACCGGTCAAATGTATTTTTTGGCGGCTAACCGATTAGCGGTTAACCGTTAAGATCCCTAAGTCAGAATGTCACAAAAGGAATGAGTGTGTTTGCTATTTGCCCCAGAACTGAGCGTGGTGCACCAAGGCTGGCCTGGACTGAGACAGGCTGCATAACAAATGGCACCCTATTCCCTATATAGTAATACTACTACCCTATGGTCCTGGTCAAAAGTAGTACACTACATAGGGGAAAGCGTGCTATTTGGGACGCAGACCAAGACTTGAAGGTCCTCCAAACACCTCCACATTACGCTGTTTGCACAATTATCAGAGGGAAACGCTCAGTTCTGCAGAGCTGCTCAAACCCCGAGAGACAAGCTCCAGGAATGTCTACTTCCATCTTCCCCCCCTCATTGAAACCAACCAATGGCCTCTATCTCTCTCCTCCCTCCCTCTCCTCTCCCCTGGAGGGAGGGAGGGAGGGGACCTATTTCTGGGACATTAATCTGCAGCAGCGAGACAGACAGTGAGGAAGGAGGCTGCTGGGTTGGTTTCAACAGTGATCAGTAATACATTACTGCAGGCCCAGGATTAGATGACTCAAGCAAGGATGATATCCTACAGCAACACACAGTATACGGCCCAAATGGCACCCTATTCCCTATTTAGTGCACTACTTTTGACCAGGGCCCATCAAAAGTAGTGCACTATATAGAGACTAGGGTGTCATTTGGGCCACCCCCAGAGACAACCAGGCAGGGGGGAAATAATGCAGATGCATGAAAATCTTTTGGCATCCTTGGGCAGGAATTAGTCTTTCAGGAAGACGGCTGTGAGCTGAGTGTGATGCGACTTAAAGGTGTGAATTATAACTGGGGTTGGAATATTAATGCAGGCATGTCTCAGTGTTTCTGCTGTAGAACTACAAGTGTGTATACAACCATTCAGAGAGAAGGTGAGCGGTTTGTACTGACAGGAAAGGGCGAGTATCTCAGCAGCATCTCTTATTTATATCTTGCTTTCCTTCCAGCTGACTTTATGAGAGGAGAAGGTGGCTGGATGGTACTAAGGGAGACACTATGAGGGTCATGGAGGAAACCACACCCACTCACCAACTAGTGCTTCAAGAGGCACAGACCTGCCCTACCAAATCTAATTTAATTGGTCACATACACATGGTAAGCAGATGATATTGCGAATGTAGTGAAATACCCTGCCCCGGCACCAGTTTTACACCTTGATAATTTTGCAAACGAGCCGCAAAGGTCCCCAAATCAACATTTAATGCATCTTCAACCAAAATGTTCAACTGAAGGCAAAAGTTTTTAGATGGGAGAGGAAGGGACAGATGTAATCCTAATATATGTTGAGTGAACAAAACATTAGGAACACCTTCCTAATACTGAGTTGCACCCATTTTGCCCTCAGAACAGCCTCAATTCGTCGGGGCATGTACTCTACAAGGTGTCAAAAGCTTGCACATGGATGCTGGCCCACGTTGACTCCAATGCTTCCAACAGTTGTGTCAAGTTGGCTGGTAGTAGATCTCTACTCCAAATAGCTCATTCCATCTCATCCCACAGATGCTCAACTGGATTGAGATCTGGTGACTGGGCAGGCCACTGCCCTAAGCTGAATTCACTGTCGTGGAACTATTCCTGGACAATCCTAGCCTTGTGGCATGGGGCATTATCCTGCAGAAAAAATACATTTGCAAATGGATACACTGCCATGAAGGGATGCACCTAATTGGCAATGTTGTTCGGATATCCTGTGGCATTTAATTATTGCTCTACTTTTATCAAGGGGCCCAATGTGTGCCATGAAAACACATCCCACCACACCACCAGCCTGCAATGTTGACATGCAGCATGATGGATGCATGTACTCATGTGGTTCTCCACACCCTTGTCCTCCCATCAGCGTGAAACAGCAGGAACTGGGATTCAACCGACCAGGCAATGTTTTTTTAATTTTCCAGTGTCAAGCGTTTTCGTTCCTTAGCCCACTGCAACTGCAGTTTCTTGTTTTTTGCTCAAAGTAGTGGAACTCTGTAAGGTCGTCAGCTGCCATACCCCATTCGTGTCAAGGTACGACGAATTGTGCATTCTTTTATGAGTCATTGGGCACCAATGTTGTACTGGACTGGCAGTTCAACTGTAGCCCGTCTGTTGCTCTGAACAATTCGTGGCAGCCTCCTTTTCTTTCATCAATGACCGTTTTCGACCACTGGCCTGCCGCTGTCTCCTCCCCTTCATCTACGCTGATTGAAGTGGATTTAACATGTGACATCAATAAGGGATCATAGGCTGACCAGGTGAATCCAGGTGAAAGCTATGTCATGGAAAGAGTAGGTTTTGTACACTCAGTGTATAATGGTAGGAGAAACACTGCCTGAGACGTAATATAAAGCATATAAGCCACGGGGTAATACTAAGTTTCGTTCACATCTGCTTGCAGTTATAAACTGTGGAATATAGCACCATCACTCTTCCTGGCAAACATCCAACATCATGAAGCGTTGCTACATTCTACCAGCTAAAGTACACTTGAGGTTCAAAAACAGAACAGGCTGCACCTGAAATGTGACAGTAAAATAAACGACACAATGAACTGAGCAGGACAAAAATAAAAACTGGGGTACTGTTAAGACCCATTGAGCAAGAGAGAGAGAGAAAGAACTGGCTGACCTCGTCTTCTCTTGCTGCTGGCTGTGATTTGAGGGGAAGAGGGCTGAGGTGCTGGGTGTCAACCCTCCCCACAGCTGTTAGTTACTGAGTTAGGACACTGGACCCTAAAGACCAGACATGGGTTGATATAAGATTTGTTTTCTTTGAATCGCATTTAATTTCGCCTGCCTGAGAGTGCCAGATTGGCGGGGTTTGCTCTGCCACTTTTGGGAGTATTGAATTAGGCAAGCTCAACCAAGCGTAGCTAAAAGCATTTGAAAGAAACTAAATAGTATCTGAACCCAGGTCAGCTCTCCAGACTGACAGACAGCGTATGTGTAACTAACAGTACAGTACTCACTGGCTGCCTCCACCAGCTCCGGGTGCAGGATGTAGGGGATGAGAGGATCAGGAAGGTCAGCGAAGAAGGCCTTCAGAGCCCCCGCCACAGCATTCACAGCCACGTCCATCACTATCAGGTCCACACTGTGGTCTGCAGGGGGGAGAGAGAGAGAGACATGGCTTGATTGGTGAGGGGAAGAAAGTTAACAGTACTCACAAAGCGTCTTTGGGTTTTAGAAAAAGAAAAAAAATCATATGTATTAATACTTATTATTATTATTATTATTATTAGAGAGAGCCCCAGAGTGAAGGAGAGCGGGGGAGTAAGAGAGAGCAGGAGGAAGTGAGAGGAGAGAGGGGGGTGAGATAAGAAGAGAGTGGTGAGAGGAGGAAGAGGCCGAGAGAGAGAAAGAGCTAGTGAGGGCAGGACAGGGCCTAAGGTGAACTGACAGCTGTCAGAGTAGATCTCTCTCCCAGACAGCAGAAAGGGCAAGAGAGGGAGAAAAATGCACTTAATTCACAAATTCCTGTGGTGGAAAGAGAGAAGAAGGAGAGAGAGGAAGAGAAATAGAGAGAGGGGCGGGTGAGACAGGAAGAAGAAGAGCGGGTGGAAGGAGGACTAATGGTTCCGGGCCAGCAGGCAGATTCATGCCCATAGTGTCTCTTTTGGGCAAACTGTGTCTCATGGATAGGAAGTCATTTGGCCACTCAGTGGAAGGAAGATTTTTTTCACCCAGCCCCTTTGCACAGCTCGATGGCTCAGATTGACTGGTATTGGATTTGAAAGATGGATGAAAACAAAAAGGGAAACGGGTCTTACAATGGGGCTACAGATGGGAGAAACTAAATCTATGGCCATCGTTCCCCTCTGGGAAATACAACCAACCGGTGAGCCTATGCAGTAATTCAATTCCAGACAGAAAATAAAAATGCAATTAATTGATTGCTTGTGCAAGTCAATTTGACCCGGTCCAGGTCAAATTGCACTATATATATATATATATATATATACATATATATATATACATATATATATATATATATACACACACACATATATACACACCAGTATTTTTCAAGCAAGCGAGAGAAGGTAGCAGAAAGATCTCTATGCAGCCGAGTGGGGACTATATCAACATCTATTCTAAATCATATTATGCAACATACCCCATCTGTCCCTAATTGGCAGGTTAATACAATCAGCCTTCCCCTGTGTGTTTTAAGACTCCCATTGATTCACAGTAATTCACTCTAATACTGTACCTAGTCCAGCTCTTTCATGGACAAACATCCATAATGCTTGTGGCTGAATTTAAACAATTAGGAGGGAAATTTAAAGTCCTTGGGAACAGTCATTATTGGTTGTCTCAACCAATTCCTTTCCTTCTGACATCTTAATGAACCAGTGTGATTTAAATGTGTGTCCAGTTTATAAATAACAAGAGAAAAAGACTAAGGGCAAACATGTCACGTGGGTATGAAGGGATCGGGAGACAGACGCAGGAATGCGTAATAGTTTTTTTTATTGTACCCAAATGACGGCGTGCCATTTAAAGGCATGGGGACCAAACAAACACGTAACAAAAACACAGGGTTGATACCCAAACAAAAGAGTGAGGAGTACCTTGAATAAATAACTCATGGGACGAGACCCGTAATCATCTGTGCAATCCGCAGGGGCACGAAAGCCCAAAACACACAGCACAGGTACTCACACGAACCAACGGACATTGTAACATTAAATGGACAGGACAATGGTGAACCAAAGACACACTTTTACAATTACTAATTCACTGGGAATAGGGGCGAGGTGTGCTTAATGAAAGTTCCGGAGGGATCCGTGAAAAAATATATGAATATTTTGAAGACGATAAGGGAAAAATGAGCTTTTAAAAGAGAAAATAATGTAAGAGCAGTTGACAGTTGCAGACGTGTTTTACCTTGATCAAACTGCTTCTGAATATTGTCTTGATCGGTCTTGTTTCCACTCACACGATACAGGCCCTCTGTATTAAGTCCTGGAAGACAAAATAAGAGATATTTGGAGATATTATGAAGTACAAAAAAACAGCCTACTAGGCTGACCTGCTATCAACATAGTTTGATTTCCACTGGGAAAAGGGTAGGAGAAGTCTAAAGCGGTTTTCCCTCTAGCAGTGATTTCAGATCAGAGAAAAATGTAAATGCAGACACAGCCACATTAAGCATGGCTGAACCATCTTACACTTACACACACACACACGCACACACGCACGTTGACAAGGAGGAAGGAACAGACACAGTTAAAGCTTGTGGATCCTGAGGCCATGCTTTGAGGAGGCAGCAACAAGCAGCCTAGCGCTACCCTGATCAGTTTGCCAGGTGTCCTCAGATCACACCAGCTGATCTGAGGACAGCGCTTGGGGAGCATCTAATCAGCTGCATAATGCAAGCTCTGTGGGTGTGTGTGTGTATAAGCAGTAAATGTGCGCTCTGTCCGTGCTCGCTGCAATGACAAACTGCAGTGGGTGTGACCTTGCAGCACATACACTGAGCAGCAGCACTGAGGCAGTTTATACTATAGCCGGGCGCTCCCACTCACACACACAGCGTGGGCTTATATATTCCTGAGACGCTGTAACATGTCAGAGCAGGTCCTTTCTTACAGCACTCAAGGTGAGACTGATGTGATGACACACTGGGTTCATACTCTATAATACTGTAGCACAGCAGTACAGGTGCAGAGGAACAGGTAGGAGCTGAATTTCTTGCTCACCAGCAGCCAGATAAATGGCAGGTGGCAATCCAGGTGAATCACACACTGCGCAGGACTGACTAGGCTCCGTCCCAAAGTCCCTATATAGTGCACCAGAACCCATAGGGCCATTTGGGACACAGCCCTAGCTTAGTTATGACATTAACGTCTTATGGAAAGTATTAATTTCCTTTCCCAATTGGTCCTTGTGCAATTTGTGTGTGAGTCTGGTCGGCGGTGTAAGGCCCCTCCTGACACTGTCAGCAGAATGTAAGCTCACAGGCAGGGCAGGAGCATGAACACAATCTTGCTACACACACACACACACACAGAGAAAACGCTGCACAAGAGCAGCACTGAGGACATTTCCATGGCATGATAAGATAGAGATAAGAGCTTCCATTTTATAGAGCGTAACACTGACTCCCTCTTAATGCTGTCATTCCTGACTTATGCTCTGATTTCCTCTAACCACTCGTTCATGTGAAGATAATGTTTCCTGTAACCACCATTAGAAGCCATTTAAAAAGCCACTCAATGTAAGTTAGGATCTATTCTGAGAGGTGAACGAAGGCATGCTAAGACAGCGGTAAGCTAAATACCACAGTCTAATGACTTGCTCTACATCCCTTCAGAAAGTATTCACACACCTTGACTTTTTCCACATTTTGTTATGTTAACGTTACAGCCTGAATTTAAAATGGATTACATTTAGATATTCTGTCACTGGCCTACACACAATACCCCATAATGTCAAAGTGGAATTATGTTTTTAAACATTTTTTTACAAATCCATTAAAATTGAAAAGCTGTAGGTATTCAACCCCTTTGTTATGGCAAGCCTAAATAAGATCAGGAGTAAAACTGTGCTTAACAAATCACATTATAAGTTGCATGGATTCACTCTGTGTGCAATAATAGTGTTTAACATGATATACAAATATTCCAAAACATGCAACCTGTTTGCAATAAGGCACTAAAGTAAAACAGCAAAAAAAAAACAAACAAAGAAATGTACTTTATTCCTGAATACAAAGCGTTATGTTTGGGGCAAATCCAACAACACATCCTTGAGCGGCACTCTTCATATTTTCAAGCATGGTGGTGGCTGCATCATGTTATGGGCATGCTTGTCATCGACAAGGACTAGTGAGTTTTGTATGATAAAAATAAACGGAATAGAGCTAAGTCCAGGCAAAATCCTAGAGGAAAACCTGGTTCAGTCTGCTTTCTAATAGACACTGGGAGACAAATTCACCTTTCAGCAGAACAATAACCTAAAACACAAGGTCAAATATACAATGGAGTTGCTTACCAAGATGACATTGCATGTTTCTGGGAGCTAAGCTAGAGTTTTGACTTAAATCTGCTTGAAAATCTATGGCAAGACTTGAAAATGTCTGTCTAGCAATGATCAACAACCAACTTGACAGAGCTTGGAGAATTTAGAAAATAATGTGCAAATATTGTACACATCCAGATGTGCAAAGCTCTTAGAGACTTACCCAGAAAGACACTGATTGTTGCCAAAGGTGATTCTAACATGTATTGACTCAGGGGTGAAAACTTATCTAATCAAGATGTGAGTTTTTCATTTTTACAAACGGTCACATTTTTCTTCCACCTTGACAGAGTATTTAATGTATATCGTTGACAAAAGAAATGACACATTTTTTATCCCACTTTGTAACAACAAAATCTGGAAAAAAGGGGAGTGAATACTTTCGAGAAGGCACTGTACATAGACACAGGTCTCAGCCATAGAAATAGAATGTAGCCTAATTGTTCTAGTCATTCTATTTCTATGGTCACAGCGCCTGTTAGTTCCACCCCACATCATGGCTTTTCTGACTGTTGCCATGCCATCGTTGAAACAGCACTCACAGAAGAGTGTGACCCTGGTTTTAAGGAGAAACGGACCTCAAACTGTGGGACTGGCAAGCGAACAGTCCTGTCTAGCTGATATATGCACATGCCTCATGGTTGTAATTTAGACACCAGTTCATCTGTACCAGGATGCAGCTTTAGTTATTGTGTGTTTGTGTGTGTGTGTGTGTGTGTGTGTGTGTGTGTGTGTGTGTGTGTGTGTGTGTGTGTGTGTGCCGACGGGTCGAGGCTTTTGACTGGATGTGACCCTTCCTGCTTTATTTAGTCGAATGACTGGGAGGAAGGTTGCAGCCAAAGACAATAAGAACAAAATGAACTCAAATGAGTGAGGGAGGGAAGTGCTACGGGGAAGTGATCCGAATTTAGATGTGTTCTACAAGCCGGATGTTCTATTGTCCTCCTCCCTAAATACTCTAACTCAGCACCACCATCTCCACCAACACTACTACTACACTCACTCTGTCTGGAAGTCGGAGCTAGCCTGGACCCAGATCTGTTTGTGCGGTCTTGTCAATGCCAAATCCTACGGAGTTTGCAGGTGCAAGACAGCAGAAATAGATCTGGGACCAGGCTAGTACAGAACATAGGCTCACCTTACAACTACAACTTCAGGAAATACCTGAGGAGACTGATGGCAGAACTGGAATTTTTGCATTTCAAAATCTGATTAAATGGAACCTCCAGCGGTAGATAAATCTCCTGATATCCTGGGTGTGACAGTTAGTTCCTGTGTAGTCATATCGCCGTAGAAACTGTGGAACGATCCACTACAGTGTTTTGTTTAACTGCTGGACAGCTGCCAGGATCGTTTTATTACCATGGCAACAATAAAATCCAATAACTGAATAAAAACCTCTTCCACCTGGCCTCTGGTTGTCCCATGATGATACTACAAAAAGGTCAGCAGTTAGCTAGTTATCAGATGTAACAGTTAACACGGTTGTTGAACACAAAGCTCGAGTTTAGGCTTAGATATGGTAACTACAGGCCAGGGATCGTCAACTAGATTCAGCCACGGGCCAATTTATTTATTTGAGCGGATGATCAGGTGGCCAAAACATAATTACAAATAATTTGTAGACTGCAAATTGACCACAAGAAGCCCTAACATATATGTTTGAGTAAAACATTTTAATTCAAACCTTGCTTACATTTGTATACAATCATATATATTATGCATGGGAATACTTTTTGAACAGATTTGCTAAATTAAAATCACTTGGAGCTGATGACAGTTGGGGAACCCTGCTGTAGGCAGTATGTCCCATAGTTTAATTTCCAGGCTAAATAACATTGAGGACAATTTTTGGCATCAAAATTGTCAATTAAAATCCAATAGAAGCCAAACTCTTCTAGGCAACAATGGCATGAGAAATATGCTGTATTAAACCAGTCAGGTGGCAGAGCTGAGAGAGAGTTGAGAACTTCACCATCATTGCCCATCTTCACAATCCTCCTGACCTAATGCTATCCTACATCAGTATCTACAGTAGGCCACAGATTCCCACCCATATTCCACAAAAATAACAGAATAAAGTGTTTTATTAAACCCATTGATCATGACAAGGACTCAACTAATTCAGTCAGAGACTTGACTGTTGTGGTGGTGAAATGTTCTGGTCGTTTGTAACTAGTAGCTACTCTGTCTAGACTGGAGTCTAGGGCCCTATTCCATCCTCAGTGGAGGGAGGCTGAGGCTCAGGCCAGTGCTTGCTTACTTCACAAATGGCACCCTATTCCTTACATAGCGCACGGCTTTTGACAATAGCACAGAATAGTGCACTATGTAGGGAATAGGATGTCATTTGGGATGTAGCGGTAACAGTAACTAACTACATTGTATTAAGAGACAAGAGCATCCTAGCCGACTCATACAATTCCAGCAGAGGTCGACCGATTAATCGGAATAGAACGACAGATTTTCGTCTTGTCAGCTCGGGGGATCCAATCTTGCAACCTTACAGTTAACTAGTCCAACGCAATAACGACCTGCCTCTCACTCGTTGCACTCCACAAGGAGGCTGCCTGTTACGCGAATGCAGTTAGCCAAGGTAAGTTGCTAGCTAGCATTAAACTTATAAAAAACAATCAATCATAATCACTAGTTAACTACACATGGTTGATTATATTACTAGATATTATCTAGCGTGTCCTGCGTTGCATATAATCTGACTGAGCATACAAGCATACAAGTATCTAAGTATCTGACTGAGCGGTGGTAGGCAGAAGCAGGTGCGTAAACATTCATTCAAACAGCACTTTCGTGCATTTTGCCAGCAGCTCTTCGTTGTGCGTCAAGCATTGCGCTGTTTATGACTTCAAGCCTATCAACTCCCGAGATAAGGCTGGTGTAACCGAAGTGAAATGGCTAGCTAGTTAGCGCGCGCTAATAGCATTTCAAAAGTCACTCACTCTGAGCCTTGGGGTGGTTGTTTCCCTTGCTCTGCATGGGTAACGCTGATTCGATGGTGGCTGTTGTCGTTGTGTTGCTGGTTTGAGCCCAGGGAGGAGCGAGGAGAGGGACGGAAGCTATACTGTTACACTGGCAATACTAAAGTGCCTATAAGAACATCCAATAGTCAAAGGTTAATGAAATACAAATGGTATAGAGGGAAATAGTCCTATAATTCCTATAATAACTACAACCTAAAACTTCTTACCTGGGAATATTGAAGACTCATGTTAAAAGGAACCACCAGCTTTCATATGTTCTCATGTTCTGAGCAAGGAACTGAAACGTTAGCTTTCTTACATAGCACATATTGCACTTTTACTTTCTTCTCCAACACTTTGTTTTTGTATTATTTAAACCAAATTGAACATGTTTCATTATTTACTTGAGGCTAAATTGATTTTATTGATGTAATATATTAAGTTAAAATAAGTGTTCATTCAGTATTGTTGCAATTGTCATTATTACAAATAAATAAATAAATAAAAAATATGGCCGATTAAATCGGTATCGGCTTTTTTGGTCCTCCAATAAATCGGTATCGGCGTTGAAAAATCATAGTCGGTCAACCTCTAATTTCCAGCTTAGTGTATTAATAATTGTTCATCCTTGCAGCCCTCTGTGCCCATAAATCACCAGCCCCATACAATGCGGGAGAGGAAAGGAGATGGGACGGGTGAACTAGTCTGTATCCCAAATAGCCCACCCTATGGGCCGAGGTCAAAAGTAGTGCACTAGAAGGGTCTCCCGAGTGGCGCAGCAGTCTAAGGCGTCACTACAGACCCGGGTTCAATCCCAGGCTGTTTTAACCCGGCCGTGACCGGGAGACCTATGAGGCGGCGCACAATTGGCCCAGCGTCGTCCAGGTTAGGGGAGGGTTTGGTCGGCCGGGATGTCCTTGTCCCATCGCGCTCTAGCTACTCCTTGTGACAGGCCAGGTGCATGCACGCTGACTCCGGTCACCAGCTGTAGTGTTTCCTCCGACACATTGGTGTGGCTGGCTTCCGGGTTAAGTGAGCAGTGTGTCAAGAAGCATTGTGGCTTGGCAGGGCTGTGTTTCAGAAGAAGCATTGCGTAGACCTCCACCTCTCCTGAGTTCGTACGGGAGTTGCAGCGATGGGACAAGACCGTAACTAGCAATTGGATATCAGGAAATTGAGGAGAAAAAGGGCTAAAACAAATACAAAAATGTAATAAAGAAAAGGGAATATGTAGGCATTTGGGAGAAATACATAATACAGTAGGATGCCATTGTTAACTATACTGAACAAAAATATAAACCTATGAAGAGTGTACCATGAGCTGAAATAAAAGATTCCAGAAATGTTTCATATGCACAAAAAGCTAATTTCCTCTAAAATGTTGTGCGCAAATTTGTTTACATCCCTGCTAGTGAGCATTTCTTCCATGTCAAAATAATCCATCCACCTGACAGGTGTGGCATATCAACAAGCTGATTAATACACAGGTGCACCTTGTGTTGGGGACAATAAAAGGCCACTCTAAAATTGTCTGTAATAAAGCCCTTTTGTGGGGGAAAACTAATTCTGATTGGCTGGGCCTGGCTTCCAAGTGACTGATTTCCTATGAACTTTAACCCAGAAGGCTAGGGTTTAAACAATTATACTGTAAACTTTGATGACAAGCTTAGGTAGATACTCTAGACAAGACACATAACTGCTCCTCTCTTCTCTGGAGCTGAGTGAGCACACTGACCCAGGGTTTATCCCAAATGGCACCCTATTCCCTATATAGTGCACTACCTTCATGCAGAGGCATTTGGACCAGGAGTAAAAGAGTGAAGGATAAGCTCATAGACATCAAGCCCAGTTGGCAGAGCAGAGTCTGTCAGTGGACGTAAGGTTCCATCAAGAATGTGTACACCTACAGCAGAACAGACAGTAAGAAGCAGCTCCCCTGGTACTCGAGAAGATTTAGCAGAATGAGGGATGGAGGGAGGAGAGGAGGCACGGCAACTGGGGCCTGACACTGCTACTGCACTGACTAGAGGACAGCAGAGAAGGCAATCATTAACATGAACTCCTTCTCTCTCCCTCTCTCCTCTCTCGATCCTCCTCTTCTAGTGCTGACTGGATTGCAGCCAGGCAGACTGGATTGACTGCCACACAGCATACCTGGGCAGAACCTCATCATGTTACCTAGGGTCACAAGAACACCTCGCGGAGAGAACATTCATTAAGTGTGTAGTTGGAGCATGTGTCGATACAGATAGGATGAAAAAAGGCAGCGATGCTCTCGGATCAGCTTTCTCCATTCAAATCCTACCGTAACATTAGTATTATTCCACAATTCTGACGACCGATCAGCACCTAGACATACATTTTCACCTACAGTTGAAGTCGGAAGTTTACATACACCTTAGCCACCAAATACATTTCAACTCAGTTTTTCACAATTCCTGACATTTAATCCTAGTAAAAATCCTGTGTTAGGTCAGTTAGGATCAACACTTTATTTTAGGAATGTGAAATGTCAGAATAATAGTAGAGAGAATGATTTATTTCAGCTTTTAATTATTTCATCACATTCCCAGTGGGTCAGAAGTTTACATTTGTATTTGGTAGCATTGCCTTCAAATGGTTTAACTTTGGTCAAACGTATCGGGTAGCCTTCCACAAGCTTCCCACCATAAGTTGGGTAAATTTTGGCCCATTCCTCCTGACAGAGCTGTAACGGAGTCAGGTTTGTAGGCCTCCTTGCTTGCACACGCTTTTTCAGTTCTGCCCACAAATGTTCTATAGGGTTGAGGTCGGGGCTTTGTGATGGCCACTCCAATACCTTGACTTTGTTGTCCTAAAGCCATTTTGCCACAACTTTGGAAGTATGCTTGGGGTCATTGTCCATTTGGAAAACCCATTACGGACCAAGCTTTAACTTCCTGACTGATGACTTGAGATGTTGCTAAAATATATCCACATAATTTTCCTCCCTCATGATGCCATTTATTTTGTGAAGTGCACCAGTCCTCCTGCAGCAAAGCACCCCCACAACATGATGCTGCCACCCCCGTGCTTCACGGTTGGGATGGTGTTCTTCGATTTGCAAGCCTCCCCCTTTTTCCTCCAAACATAACGATGGTAATTATGGCCAAACAGTTCTATTTTTGTTTCATCAGACCAGAAGACATTTCTCCAAAAAGTACGATCTTTGTCCCCGTGTGCAGTTGCAGACCGTAGTCTGGCTTTTTTATGGCGGTTTTGGAGCAGTGGCGTTTTCCTTGCTGAGCAACCTGCTATATATATATATATATATATAAGGTCCCACAGTTGACAGTGCATGTCAGAACAAAAACCAAGCCTTGAGGTTGAAGGAATTGTCCATAGAGCTCCGAGACAGAATTGTGTCGAGATACTAACATTGAAGGTCCCCAAGAACACAGTGGCCTCCATCATTCTTAAGTGGAAGAAGTTTGGAACCACCAAGACTCTTTCTAGAGCTGGTCGCCCGGCCAAACTAAGCAATCGGGGTAGAAGGGCCTTGGATGGGGAGTTGACCAAGAACCTGATGGTCACTCTGACAAAGCTCCAGAGTTCCTCTGTGGAGATGGGAGAACCTTCCAGAAGGACAACCATCTCTGCAGCAAGCCACCAATCAGGCCTTTATGGTAGAGTGACCAGACGGAAGCCACTCCTTAGTAAAAGGCACATGACAGCCCATTTGGAGTTTGCCAAAAGCACCCGAAGGACTCTCAGGCCATGACAAACAAGATTCTCTGGTCTGATGAAACCAAGATTGAACTCTTTGGCCTGAAAGCCAAGAGTCACGTTTGGAGCAAACCTGGCACCATCCCTACGGTGGAAGCATCATGCTGTGGGGATGTTTTTCAGCGGCAGGGACTGGGAGACTTGTTAGGGTCGAGGGAAAGATGAACGGAGCAAAGTACAGAGAGATCCTTGATGAAAACCTGCTCCAGAGCACTCAGGACCTTAGATTTCTGCTGAGTTTATAGTTTATATATCTGTGCATGTGACAGTAAATGAGAAAGATGTACATCACTGTTCCACTTTCCCTACAACCCCCTGCCCCTTTCCCTTTTGTTTCCTCTCGCTCTCGTTCTCTTCTCTCACCAGGGACAGCAGCAGCAGAGCAAAGCTACATTAGTTGCCTTATTGTAAAAGATTAACAGCTGCGAGGCCCATTAAAAATCCTGGCCTGAATATAATGAGACAAATGTGATGGATTATGCCAGCAACAAAAACAGGCTTGTAATAAGAATTCAGTTTAAAGTTTAACTAATAGGAACACAGTGTATATGATAAGGTTGTGCAGATATTCTACTCTTAAAAATTGACTTTTTCAGGCTTTGATGACATCAGCCAAAGATATTGATGGTGATGACACATTGGAATGACTTTCCAATCAACAGCTAGCTAGCTAGCTACATTCTTTTAATTCCTTAAACTTTTTCAATACTTTTCGTTTTTGCTGGCAGCCTAGAAAATGTTTCTGAAAAGTACCAAGTATATGCTCACACACACGCACAGGCTAATCACGCTAGGAGTGTTAGAGAGGCTTAACACAATGATCCGCTCATTCAAACACTTCACTCCTGCAGTCCTGAGAAGTATTAATACCTACGGTGTAGTAGCTACACTGGTTAACGCTGTCATACTAACGACGTTGTGATGTGGGGAGGACTACAAGCCAAGACACTATGCCAGCGCCGATCAACTGCCAGCCTAGAGCCATGAAAACTGTTACATAAACAATAAGTAATGTCCTATGGTGTGTCAGTAGTGCATTACACAGGGTAATTTGACCCTGGTTACCATACCAACAGTTAAGTGTTGATAAACAGAAAAGAGGAACTCTTCTGAGCTCCTTGCTATGGGGTGGGTAGGGCTGGCTGACGGTTGATGGAACCAGTAAAGTGTTTAGGGCCTGTTGGCAGAGAGTGTTCTGTTCAGGCTGTGTTGTGTTGTTCTTCCATTGTGAGGCTGATGTGACATGACTGCCAGCAGAAGAGGAAGGGGAGGGCCACCCCTGGTGCCTATGGTGGGCACACACTAGGGAGGGTCGGTGGCAGTGGCAAGCAGCTCCGAACAGAACAGGGTCATGTTGCGTAGTGAGAAAACGTTTGGAATCAGAGTGAAACAGGACGGCACTACCTAAGCTTTTCCAATAAGAATACAGATTTTCGTTTTGCGTTGCAAACACTGTGTTCTACTGAACAAGACCCAGGCCTGCTGTTATACACAGACCCCAAAACACTGGGGCCTCCTAGGGCCAGCACCAGGCTAGAAGAGGTAGAGGAGAAAGAGCTGGAGGAGGAAGTAGAAAAGGAAGAGGAGGAAGAAAGAAGAGCAAAAGGCGTAGGATGAAGAAGAGTGCTGAACACCCAGCCCAGCCTGCTTGCAGCCACAGCTTGAGAAGAACAGGACCTGATGTGTGTCGAGTCGACAGCTCTGTCATATCCAACTCACTCAAGCTCCCTCTGTGACATCCTCTGGCCCCAGACTGAGGGGAGAGAGCGGTGCAGAGCAAGCTGCCACAGGGAATAACAGGACTTTTGTCTTGTTCAACATGGACCGCTAAGCGTTTGCCCCGTCAGTGGAGACCTTGAAAAAGCAGTCTGTCACATCATCACTAAATTCCCCAGTTGCAGCTGGCCTCCAGCAAGGTGCTTGAGTCACAACGGTCAGGGGAGTGGAACAGGAAGAGTAGAACACAACAGCAGCACAGCAGAGGTCAGACCCTCAGTTCCAGTATTGCTGTAGAAAGAGAAGAGCGTGTCCCAAAGTCCCATGCATAACTGATTGTTGTTTGTGTGAACTGACGAATCATTCAGTCAGTCTGGAGGGACACAGATCCCCATAGTCATGGGGGGGGGGGGTAAGTGAGTCATAGTTCATCTGACTGGAGGGGAGAGAGCCAGGCAGGTGGTAGTTAGAGGCACATCACAGGGTAGAGCCATGCCCCAGAGGCGGCTAGCTGGAGCACAGGGCCTGCCATGTCATGCCCAACCCCACAAGGCAAAGTCATGCCCCATTAGTACACAGCACAGGGCCACAGGGCCTGCAATGACGCCCATCCACCGCGAAGCTACTGCTGGAGCTGGATTGAAAGGAGGCTTGACTAATACTGTACATCTGATCATGGCCCTACTACTGCACCTCCCTCCACACAGCTCTGAGCTCTCCCCCTGGGCCTGGCTCACTGAGGCCCTGGCTAAAAGCTCCTGCCTGGATCGACCTTAACAAATCACCTGAACAACAGACTGTGACTGACCTCAGGGCAATATACACACACATACACAAATGGAGACAGAGAGAGAAAGAGATGGCAACACTTCAATGCAGTATCACAGCTCGCCAGAGATGACACTTCAAAAGAACAAGGCAAAGATGATTAATTATGGCTGCTACTGTTACTGTCGAAGTACCACCTTATCCCTCCCTCTCAACTTCCGACACTCAGAAAAAGACCAACAAAACAAAGGTAATAAACACATACAAACAAACCTAGATAAGAATAGAAGAGGCCTAATCAAAGTTAGAATACGTCAACAAATCTTTTACTTTTTCCTACTGATATTGACTGTAGTACAGTGAGTATTCTCAAGAGCCGTTTCCTCGTCTTGGTTGACATTGACGGCTAGCGTGAGTAACTCAAACTAGCATGGCTGGCGCCTGACAATCATTGGCCCATTGAGGAGCAGAGTAATCCCTGAGACTGAGGAGAATGATAAACAGGACGCCGCGGCGCAGTCGCCACCCCCACCCTCCCAATCTTCAGATCCAGGGGCTAAACACGCACACACGCACTGCTGGGAAAGAGCTGACGGATGCTTTTCCACTCAGCATAAAGTCACTTTGAATGCTGAAAAAGCTCATGGTTATTGTAACTGCATCCCCACTGAGTTGGTCTGAGTCCTCTCTCTGCTCCCCCTCTTGCCTGGTAAGTACAGCAGCCATGGTCCGATTGGAAAACCAACTCATCAGGACACATACTGAGGGTTGAGGGCTTAATATGCAGGCTTATACAGAAGTGTTAACCAGGTCAGTATTGCAAAAGCTCATTTGGTCTCAGTTACTTGTGTCTAACAAATGTATACTGAACAAAAATATAAACGCAACATGTAAAGGGTTGGTCCCATGTTTCATGAGCTGAAATAAAACATCCCAGAAATTTTCCATACACACAACAATCTTTTTCATATCAAATTTTGTGCACAAATTTCACCTTTGCCAAGATGATCCATCCACCTGACAGGTGTTGCATATCAAGAATCTGATGAAACAGACCGCTCATTACACAGGTGCACCTTGTTCTGGGGATATTAAAAGGCCACTAAAATGTGCAGTTTGGTCACAACACAATGCCACAGATGTCTCAAGTCTTGAGGGAGGATGTAATTGGAATGCTGACTGCAGGAATGTCCAACAGAGCTGTTGCCAGAGAATGTCATGTTAATTTCTCTACCAAAAGACGCCTCCAATGTCATTTTAGAGAATTTAGCAGTACGTCCACCGGCCTTACAACCGCAGATCACGTGTAACCATGCCAGCCCAGGACCTCCACATCAGGCTTCTTCACCTGTGGGATCATTGGAGACCAGCCACCTGGAGAGCTGATGAAACTGTGGGTTTGCACAACCAAAGTATTTCTGCACAAACTGTCAGAAACCGTCTCAGGGAAGCTAATCCGTGTGCTCGTCATGCTCACCAGGGTCTTGACCTGACTGCAGTTCGGCGTCGTAGCCGACTTCAGTAGGCAAATGCTCACCTCCAATGGCCACTGGCACATTGGAGAAATGTGCGCTTCACGGACAAATCAACTGTATAGGACAGATGGCAGAAAGCGTGTATGGTGTTGTGTGGGTGAGCGGTTTCCTGATGCCAACGTTGTGAACAGAGTGGCCCATGGTGGCGGTGGGGTTACGGTATAGGCAGGCATAAACTACGGACAACAAACACAATTGCATTTTACCTATGGCAATTTGAACACACAGAGATACCGTGACGAGATTCTGAGGATAATTGTCATGCCATTCATCCGCCGGCATCACCTCATGTTTCAGGATGATAATGCACTGCCCCACGTCGCAAGGATCTGTCCACAATTTCTGGAAGCTGAAAGTGTCCCAGTTCTTCCAGACATGTCACCCATTGAGCATATTTGTGATACTCTGGATCCACGTGTACAACAGTTTGTTCCAGTTCCCGCCAATATCCAGCAACTTCGCACAGCCATTGAAAAGGAGTAGGAAAACATTCCACAAGCCACAATCAACAGCCTGATCAACTATGCGAACGAGATGCATGTCGCGCTGCATGAGGCAAATGGTGGTCACACCAGATACTGACTGGTTTTCTGATCCTTGTTTTTAAGGTATCTGTGACCAACAGATGCATATCTGTATTCCCAGTCATGTGAAATCCATAGATTAGAGCCTAATGAATTTATTTAAATTGATTGATTTCCTTATATGAACTGTAACTCGGTAAAACCTTTGAAATTGTTGAATGTTGCTTTTATATTTTGTTCAGTGTAGCTAGGAGTAAAAACTGGTTAGCTCATAGAATACCAATGCATTAATCTCCTTTACTTACTGTATAGCCTACATTTTATGTACACAAATGTCACTCAGAGATGACAGTCGTCCCTTATTGTGACCCCCTCATCCATCTGGTGTGGGTTAACTTGACTGTTGGCTTTCTCTGTGATCCAGTGAGATGGCTTTATCTGCCCATGGCTGTTTGTGAACATCACAGGCCTCCATTACCACTAATGGAAAAAGTGCATCAACGGAGCAGGCTACTCCTTCCTTACTATTGTGAATCCCTGGGGAAACAAATCTCTCTCTCGTACCAGTACTAGTACCAGTCAAAAGTTTGGACACCTACTCATTCAAGGGTTTTTCTTTATTTTTACCATTTCCCACTCTTTGCCTTGATGACAGCTTTGCACACTCTTGGCATTCTCTCAACCAGCTTCACTTTGAATGCTTTTCCAACAGTCTTGAAGGAGTTCCCACATATGCTGAGCACTTGTTGGCTGCTTTTCCTTCACTCTGCGGTCCAACTCATCCCAAACCATCTCAATTGGATTGAGGTCAGGTGATTGTGGAGGCCAGGTCATCTAATGCAGCACTCATCACTCTCCTTCTTGGTCAAATAGCTCTTACACAGCCAGGAGGTCATTGTACTGTTGAAAAACAAATGATAGTGGGACTAAGCGCAAACCAGATGGGATGGCGTATCGCTGCAGAATGCTGTGGTAGCCATGCTGGTTAAATGTACCTTGAAGAGAGAGCCAGTTTGATGGTTTTTGCGACTGTACATGAAGAAACTTTCAATGTTCTTGACATTTTCCAGATTGACTGACCTTCATCTTTTAAAGTAATGATGGACAGTTGTTTCTCTTTGCTTATTTGAGCTGTTCTTGCCGTAATATGGACTTGGTCTTTTACCAAATAGGGCTATCTTCTGTATACCACCCCTACCTTGTCACAACACAACTGATTGGCTCAAACACATTAAGGAAAGAAATGTCACAGATTATCAAGGCACACCTGTTAATTGAAATGCATTCCAGGTGACTACCACATGAAGCTGGCTGAGGAGAATCCAAGTGTGTGCAAATCTGTCATCAAGGCAAAGGGTGGCTACTCAAATATAAAATATATTTTAATTTGTTTAACACTTTCTTGGTTACTACATGATTCCATATGTGTTATTTCATAGTTTTGATGTCTTCACAATAGTTCTACAATGTAGAAAATAGTAAAAATTAAGAAAACCCTGGAATGAGTAGGTGCTTCCACATTTTTGACTGGAACTGTATATATAAACCAAGATTAGCTACTAGTCAGCATGCCAGTGTGAACATGCTTCTTTACACAGCACGTCATTAATTCTTTCATTTTCTTTCCTCCATTTTGTGATGTGGAGAGATGAGAGGGCCCATAGCAACAGGGGAGAGAAAGGGTGAGAGAGAGGAGAGATGCCGAGAGAAAATGGGCTGCCATGGGTGTCTGTTAATTGAATGTGATTGCTTATTTTCTTTCAGCATTCTTCAGGCTCTTGATGAAACCAGCCACTCTCTTCCTGCACTCTGCAGCACTGTGCTGTTGTATGTTATGTTCAGTGATCCGATGTTAGTCTGCCACCTATTATAACTATTTCCTTAGCACAGGACTTCCAGTCCAGTGGAAACCAAGGTCCCCAGAGCTAAATTCAGGCCCTGTCTGAGTCTCATCACAATTGTCATAAGAAACCAACAGAAGACAAACTCTTTTGGCCACAAACTAGGCTACTCGGACCCGTGTGAAATTCACCACCATGTTGGTTTGTTTGAGACCGACTACTAAGCTACTCACTCACAGGGTATTGATTAGTAGGCCTACCAGTCAATGTTTCCATTGAATATGGTGGTCAGCTACAAAGCATGGTAAAGGGAAGTAGGGGGGCACGATGCCCATGAAAGCAATAGCAGGCAGTTTCCAATGACTACTACTTGAATTAATTCAGACTTACTCTATTCCACTGACTTCAAAGCAAACAAAAATAATCATATTTTTTACCCAGTTTGGGTTAACATATGCTCTGAGATTACATTCAACCCCCCAAAATGAATGGAAAACCACTTTCTTATATCTATGAAAAAAACAAATGCTGCATGGCGGGTTCACTAAGCTCAGAGAGGATATCGTTTCCAGTTCCAGACACTACTGTGAACTGCAGATTTACAAATCAGATATCATAACCAATACCCTAGAGGGAGATTTCTGCTGCTGCCTTCAAAATATTGCCCTCTCTCGCATTAGGCTAAGTGCTTAGACAATAATGGCCAATGAGATTTCCAAATTCATCAACATCAAATTCCATTTAATCATTCACCATGCTCAGTCGCTCGCCCTCCCCTCTTCTACCCCCCTTGAAATGCAATTTATTACTGAGGAAAAAGGACAAGTTTAACGAAAACCGCGATTGAGTGTGTAAGCAGTTAGCAGAGTCTTCTTTCACCAGTCATTGCTTGCAGCTGGTGACTGATACACTTTGCAGATATGAAGGCGGGTCAAGACCTTTGTTTCATTGCAAAGGGAAACAATATTGCTACAATGCTACATTTGACAACTAAAGGATTATGAACAAATGTAGCTGGGCATCTCAGTGAATAAGCTTGTTTAAAACCCATGGGCCAAATTAATGAATCAATAGACTAACCCTTAACATTATATGAGATCCAACAATTAAAAGGATCAAGTGAGCTACGTAAGCGCTTCAGAAGATCTTAAGCAAGGTTAAGTCGATACAAAAAGGAGGGGACCCTTACAAGGAACTACACCATAGCTCTAATAAATTCATCCTCTCTTCTTCCTGGAATTCAGTGGTTTGTAATGCAATAACGGCAGTCTTTCCCCTAGGATCTTTTGAAGCAGTGGTGGGTTGATGGCTTTGGTCATCCTGGGGCATACCTTTATACATCTATTAATAGGGTTGGCTACACTTCCAGGATTACAAGCTGGTTACACCCGCAATAACATCTGCTAAATATGTGTACGGGACCAATACAATTTGATTTAGCTAGCTAGTTACCTTGGAGGTTTCTCGGAGGATCGGATGTTGTAACTTGTCTCTGATCTTAAAAGTACGTATCGGCAGAATAAAAAAAAATCTCTCTATATGTATATATTTGATTTTTTTGCATCTATTTTTTTCAGTGGTGACTGATTTAACAGTGGTGGTGTGCTGCTGCTAAATAAATATAGTGGAAACACTGAACAATAACCAAAACCCCAACGATGGTCCGTCATAAAGGTCATGCCAGTCTGTTGGGGCAGAGGACTTATCATGTTATCATAGAACTGAACTCCCAAGAACTGTCAGCTAGTAGTGAAAAGGCAGCAGGAATAAATCCCACATTTTATTAGCAGCGGCCGCAAAAAGCTCAAGTGAATTCCGACCAAATAGCAAAAGATACAGTACTTGGGGTTGCCTATGATCAAGAGAAAAATGGAAGGCACGCCCACATACACTACTACAGCGTCATGCTCACACACTCAAATAGCAACAACAACCCAAATCAGAGATGAGGGAGAACTGATAAAAAGTAACCTACCAGTGCGTTCAATGTAGTCCACACACTTCTCAATGAACAAGGGGATTGGCCGGTCCGGGGTGACCAGGTTCTGCAGGGGAACACCAAAGTAGTTGCTGTCCCAGTTCCTCCGTGTGGGTGGGTACAAAGGCTTTGGGGGCTTGGATTTTGGCTGTGAATAACACAAAAACACCGTGAAAGACAATATTACAGCATTGTTTTCAAGACAGAGAAAAAAGTAAATCCTTTGAATGTCAATTCTTCAAGAGTTGTCATCCCCCACAAGTGTAAAACACCTTGCAAGAAATAATATTTTGTTCTTTGTTTAATGTTCTGTTGCCTGGTTATCAAAGGAAGCAAAATGTTCAAAAAATGAGAATATTCTTCATGGCAGTAGTGCTACTGTACTGTCACCGATTCATGATTGTAATATATGAAGTTTGGCTTTTAGCCAAAACATTTTTGTATGATAGATTGCCCTGTTATATGCAAACAAAATCATTTACAAAATGAAGAATGAAGCAAGCTCTTTGAAACGTAATTGTGATGCTTTAACTACTGTATTTTTGTGAAAATATAAAGTTTGTGAGAATATAGTTTAACAGGCCAATCTCTCCCTTATGTCCCAAATGTCACCCTATTCCCTATATATTGCACTACTTCTGGCAAGAGTCCATAGGGCTCTGGTCAAAAGTTGTGCACTAAATTTGGAATAGGGTGCCATTTTGGACATAACTGCTGTCCACTGATTCATGCCTCAGTGCACTTCCTCCAAGCCCTGGGAACCCTGCCTGCCTCCAAATGCCTTTAACATCTGGCCAACTGTAGCCAGACCAGACTACAATACAGTGGGATGCCCAGATATTCTTCAACTGCATAAATCTCCTATCACTCCTCAACTATGACAACAGAAGGGGCTACCTGCAATATGGCGGTCATATTTAACCGTGATTATGTTGTCACTGCTTGTGTTGTAGCTTGTCTTAACTGCTGAGGAATGGGAGTGCATGTTTGCCAAGGAATATGTGATGTTGCAATATTGAACAGAAATTGCAAGTCACGTTTGCTCTCAGTGTGATAGATAAAACATCGACTTGCTTCACAGTGCAGACGATTCTGAATCTCTTTCATAGTAATCATGTGTAGTGCTTGAGATCACCGTATTGTATGACCAGCTGTTAAGACAATGTACAATTACATATAACATGTACAATAGCTTTGATTTCTCTTTACAGTATTAGGCCTATCTAAAACAACATTTTAAAAAATTATATAAGAAACGATTGCACAGAAGATGAAGAATCAGAACACTGACCTTTTTGGGTTCCTTTGTCTTTGGCGTTTTCTTCTTTTTCTTCTTCATGTCATCCTGCTCTGGATCGGAGGTGATGGCAGGGTTGTCTATCCCTCCCTTCCAGGGGTCAGCAGGGGAGAGCAGGGGGTCCTCCTCACTGCCCCGATGGGCCCTGCCCTTTTTCTTCTTCTGCATGGCCGGCCCAGACTCATCGTCGCTGACGTCGGAGTGGACACGTCTGTGGTACATCTTGGTTTTGCTGAAGAGTATTTTTGAGCGGTGCTTATACTTGGAGGGCCTCCTGCTGGCTTGTGTCTTGCGGTCAAAGCCGTTCTCCTCATCCCCGTGCAAGACGTGAAGCCCCCCAAACGAATTGCGCATTTTGACAATCCTGCTCTGGGTGTCCTCCGGGACAGCGTAGATGTCGTCGCTGAAGCCTTTTGATTTCAGGAGAGTGTCTATGGGGTCTGCGTAATTGTCGGACGTCTCAACGTCTTCACCGTGGGCCATGGGGCCGCGTTGTCGTCTGTTGCTCCTCATCCCAGCCTCGATGGTCTTCAGGAGATTGGGGTCCAGCTTCTTGACGTTGGACTTGGGTAGTATAGGCTTGGGCCTAACCGGGGGAGGCACTCTGTGGTTGCGCTCGTGGTCACTGAGAGGTGTGCTATGGACAGGGTACTCGTTTCCCTCCAGATCGATCCTGTACTTAGCACGTTCGCTAGGCGTTGGAAGAAGCTGCACGTCATCCCCGATGGGGCTGTAAGGTGGAGGAGCCTCGGTGTCATCCTCTGAGTCAGGGTAGTAATTGTAAGCAGGGGAATGACTGTGGGGAGACTGGGGGAAGACATCTTCACTCGCACCCATGCAGTCTCGAGAGCTATCGTACATGAAGGCGCTCTCGATACTGCTCTTCTTCTCTAGCACCTCGTTGAAGAACGGTGTGAAGACTTCCGTCTGCCGATGGTACTGAGACAGAGAGTATAGAGCTGTGAATTTGGCGGTTATCTCCGTAGCGATGTGCTCCCCTTCAGTCATGAGCTCTTTGATTTCGTCGTTCTCAAAGAAGTCGGCTTGACTGTCTGTGATGGCCACCATTTGAACAGGGATGACGTCTTGGACCTCCGCCAGGAAAGCTCTGAGCATCGCCATGGAGGACTTGCGTTTTGCCGAGTAGACCAGGATGTATCCGTGGACAAGCTCGTCTTTCCTGATTCCGATGGAGGAGTGGTAGGAGAGGACTGTGACCTGTATTCTTCTGCGACTGTCGCCGATGATTTTGTTGAGGATCAGAGTGTTACTTTGGCCAGGTTGCCCTGCGCTGCAGGAATGTGAATCCAGGAATGGTGAAAGGATAAGGTCCACACTGAATGGATCCCCACACACGGCACACATAACGATCCTCAAGTCGGTCTCTGACATGTCTTTGATGGAAGGCAGAGGGCTCGTCACATCAAAGTTGTGCTTTAGTCCTTCTAATACTCCTCTGAGAGCCTGTTTAATTTGTAACTCATTAAACTTCCGCGGAAAAGTATCAGAGGGTATGTCTACAAAGGTGCACTGTAGCTTATTTGCAAGCTGTTGGCCCTGATGCCTCAAGATAGGCATATTTTTGCAAACACTGTCTCTCTGGTTTGCTAGGATTAGAATGAATGGCAATGGCTGAGCGTATCTCTCCCTCCTGTTCTGTGCAATCTCTGCCCTGATTCGCCCTATGCAGTCGCCAATACAATTGAGCGACTCTATGGAGCTGAAGACACAGAAGATTCCGTGAGGTTTGAAGGTCGACGCCCATGTATGGCTAAAGAGCAACGTTGAATTGACATCAACAGGCAGAAGCTCCAGTTCATAGATTTTCCCATCCAGGGTGTACTCGTCATCTGTGGACTGGGCTCGGATTTCATTTGCGAGTTCTTGTGCGAGACCCTCTCTTCCCAAGAGACACAGATTGACTTTTTCAATGTTGGCACTGTTATAGTAGAGATTAGAGCGACTGTGGTCCAGTTGAACTAGCCTGTTAGCCAGTACCTGCTCGACATTCATGTCAACGCAGCTCTGTCCGCTCAGACACGTCTCCTTTGTGGGGTGGTAAACGAACCCGATGTGCTTGAGGAGAAGCGACTCCCTGTCCGGGGCCAGTTTCTGCAGGGCTCTGTATCTGGGCTCCTCGTTGAGCACAGTGTGGATCTCGCTCATTTTGTCACAGCTTGGGGTGGCGTTTAAATCAAGGTCATAAAACAGCTCGGCGTGTTCAAAAAGCATTTCCTGAAATTCCTCTTTGGCCCTTTCAACTATTTCCTGCTGATGCTGGCTGTAAACATCCCTGCGATCAGATTCACTGATATACTTGTAGGCCTCGTCTTCCATGACAAAACACATGACCTCTTCCCAGGGTTGTCCAGGGCTGATGAAATGGACTCTATCCAACGTCTTCTTGAATCTATCCTTCATTTCTAACCGTCTTTTCTCTGAGAACAGATGTTGGACATGGTTCTGATAAATCTTTTCCCCTTCCGACGTTTTGAGGAGATCAAAGGGCACTCTTCTGTCATTGACTTTGTCAATTTGGTCCGTCTCATCCCACGGGGTGTGCTCCAGCACCACAAACCAGAATTGAAACTCGGCCCTGCTCTTCAAGATGCTTTGAGCCTCTGACCAGCTAAGGTTCTCAAGTTCTTCCAAGTTGTTGAGCAAGTTATTGAGAATTTTTGGCAGGCTCAAGAAGTATTCTTCCCTCCTTTTCCTGATATGTTCCTGCTTCAGCTGTTCTATGTGCTTGTTGAGGGTGTTTCTAGCTTTTCGGGTGCCTTCCAGGTTGATGTATTCCTCATAGTCAGGGTGGTTTTTCAACGTGTTACTCACCATTTTCCAACTTGTGTGATAATCTCTGACGGTTTGTACAATCCGCTTTTCAAACTTGTCGGACACTGTGGCTACTAACTGTCTCTGAACTTTGTAGGCCTCCAAATAAGGAATGGTTTTGGGTTTGCCTCGTGTTTTGTCCATCTGCTGCGTTAACGCATTAAAACACAGGTCTACATTGATGCTAGATCGAGCCGACGTTTCTACCACCAGGAGGTTCTTTTTGCTTGCAGCGAATGCCTGAAGGTCCCTTAGATACTGCTCCACGCACTCGTCACATTTTGTTGCAGCAATGACGATAGGCTTTTTCGATTTGACCATTTGAGAATAAAGGCTGTTGACAAATTTCATCTGATCCTCAAATTTCCTATTGCAGCCTTTGCTCACGTCTATACACAATATATAACCGTCAACATTCAGTTTCCCATCGGCCATCTGCTTCTGATCAAAATCCTGCTCCAAGCCAAGCTGGTCGGTGCAAATGTACATCAGCTTTTCAGCAGACTGTATCTTGGAGGCTGCAGCCCTTTTAGTATAGGGCTGCAGGTTTGTGCTGCGATGGGGCAAGAAAGTCTGATCATCAATGAACTCTGTTTGTTCAATGATTTGAATTTTACACTCAAGCCCGTCATCACTTCGGTGTGGCACTTCACCCCAGTAGAGGAAGTGATCATTGTTCACTACGCGACCTCCAAAGTCAATTGTGCTCAACACAGAAGTGTGCTCAGTGTAGTAGCTGTCCGCGTTGGAGCGCACATATCTGTTGCATAGGCAGGACTTGCCCACGCCACAGTTGCCCTTCTCCTTCTCTGTCCCTGAGAGGCCAACAACACTGACAGCATATGTTAGGGGGCGTGCCTCCTTGTTCTTGGCCATTATATTCCCCCTGTCATTGCTTTGTCACTTTCAGGAAAGGTTTCCACCAGCACAGCTACCATTCCACTCCCATTGGTTAGATAGGGTAGTGTTGCACAATCATGGCTTCGTCCCTTTAGTGGTGAATCCCTCTTTCCTCCTAGATCCTCGTACTGCGATTGGGAAGCAGGTTCTCCCCTATTATCACCTCACTGAAAAACAAAGTGTATTATTGAAAAACACACATAGGAACCCCCACAAAACCTGATTTCATAGGCCTAATATGGTTTGTATACGAAATGGCACCCTATTCCCCATATATTGCACAACTTTTGCACTATGAAGGGAATAGGGTGCCATTTGGTGTTATTGCAGTGAGTCATTGTCAATGTGCAAACAGTCCACAGGCCTAATGACAAAATCTGAACAGCATGCTATTTCCTCTCTAGAGACTGTGTCACATAAGCCAAACCTACAGAAATGACTGTTAGTAGCAAATACAAATAAATCCCATGTTCAGTGTCTGTGACTCTTTTCAGTGTATTTTTCCCCCACAGTATATTGGTAACTCCATAAAAAACGTATTTCTTCCACTTTGAGTGGAATGACCAGTGACCCACAAATAATTTAGAAATAAACTACTATTCATCATCATTCAATATGGATTACGTTTCAGTTTACTATGGTTTATTTTACCTTTATTTAACTAGGCAAGTCAGTTAAAAACAAATTCTTATTTTCAATGACGGCCTAGGAACAGTGGGTTAACTGCCTGTTCAGGGGCAGAACGACAGATTTGTACCTTGTCAGCTCGGGGATTCGAACGTGCAACCTTTCGGTTACTAACTAGTCCAACGCTCTAACCACTAGGCTACCCTGTACTGTTGCACCTGCCATCTATTGAATATTTTGACAATACTGGCTATTATTTGTTCCACTGTGTATGGTCGTAAGAATCATGCAACACACCCCACCATGACATGTTAATTAGCAAACAGACTAGCAAATCAGTCAAATTGACGTCTGACACAATAATGTAGCTACAACCGTCCAACGCTTGTATTAGACAGGAATGTAGCTATTATTACATAGCTATTGCAGTTCTAGTTATTAGCGAGATATGTGAATATCAGTATCCAAGTGAGAAGGTAGCCAATAGCAAACCATCGCAACCTTCACTCTGTCGTTGACTTCCTTTCATTATGAGTTGTAGCTAGTACCTGGCTACATTTCATTCAAGGTCTGCTAACTACGTTCTGAACTGTGAGCCCTACTCAACCCCCGTCATTGATGATAATGACATACAACCAAGAATTTCATCGCCGGAGAGGCACACGTTGAAAACTCACTAGAAAGCAATCCACTACCACGAGATGTAGAGGTTATTTAAAAGTAGAACGCTGTTCTAGACAATTTGCGAGTAACCAACACATGAACGATTATCTTGCAACAATCATAGGTTCATTAGCTAGACAGTAACGTTAGCTTGCAAGTTAATAATTGGCCTAGCTGGCGTGCTTAATCTGCGCACTATTGGTACAATTAAAATAACCCATGCAATAAAAGGCTACGTCTGACTATGCCATTGTATTCATAAACTGTGACAAAGACAACCCATCAATGATATTTGCATGAAAGAATGACTAGCCAGCTCGCGGGCCTTTCCCCGAAACCACGCAAAAAATGCTCGCTTCCAGTCCTCTCTGGCTGAGGTTAGCCTGCTAACGTTAGCTAACTAGCTAGCAAGCTGTGGCTAACGCTGGCTGGCTAGCTAGCAAGATAGTGTTAGTCGAACAATACATTTCACTGAGCGCAAAATATAAACTACAAGGACCTTGCCGGAATATTTCGTTACCTCCCTTGATCGTGAATATAACCATTTGGAATTTACTTGACACAGACAATGCTATCCAGAGTGTAGCTAATGAAGAAACTCGATGCAGTCCATTCCAAATTACATTCCCCTACCTAACATGGTCGCTCCCAGCTCCCGAGACCACGAAAAAAAGATAGCATTCCAAGTGTATTATTTTACTCCAGCAAATTCCATTTTTCAACGGCTCGTGTCCTTTAAGTCACAGGGAGCGTTCGGAGTATACTCTTTCTATTCAAAATGTGATTGTATTCATATATTTAGTGTTATTGGTGTTAGCTGCGTGTACTCCGAGACCTTGCTCCCTCCCCTCTCATCCCAGTCAGTAATGGCGACTGATACATAACGCTCTCACCATCGCTCTCAGTAACTTTTCCATCAGGGCTCAAAGCGGGGGCGCGACGCTCGTGCATGGTTGCTATGTAATTGTGTAAATGAAGAATTTCAATCTATTAACTAATGTCTGAATGTTTGGTGTGCCTATTTGTGTGATACTGATAAACATACCGAGGACTTGGGGATCATCACCAGGAGATGGCACATTGTCAACAAGAATAAACATATTCATTGAGACTGTAGCATTTATACGGTACATTTTTCAATGGTGCATCAGCCTGGCCTGTTACAGCCTGGCCTGTTACTGGTACATTTTCCTACTTGAAAATACAGTAGACTTTTTAAGGCTACGGACACATATTGGTGGTTATGTTGTAGCGTGGAGCCAAACCATGTTATTACATGGTTATAACATGTTCATTATTGGGATATGTACATACAAAATAGTCAATCTGAAGAATTTCATTAACATTCCATGTGAATTACAATAATATTCCATGAGGGTTTTATATGACAGACACCTTTTTTTCAAGGATAGTGCGCAGCTCTCTGTAGCAATGCAATGTGAGGTTTTTAATACTAGATAGTATGCTGCTCACCCTGAGGCCTATACTTTCAATGCTCCGCTAGTGGATTTTAAGCAGATTTGCCAAACCTTGTTTGCTAAGCTCTTGCTTTTATCTTGATTTAGAGGGGAGGGGGAATCCACTACAGCTTGTCTCTCACTCACCAATAGCCTATATGTCTATACACTGTTCTATACACATTAGTGTCATTGCTACTTGTGTGTCTGCTGTTGATGATTCTTTTGTAATTGAAGTGGAAATTTATTGTAGAATTAATTTCAAACTGATGTATTTGGTTCTTTCCAGAAGGATTGACGGCTAGTAGATAGAATATCCATATGCAAGCATGGTATGTGATGGTCAACTTACATGTTGTAATGTACATGTAAAATGCTAAAAATGTGCTAGGGAGTTTATAAGAGGACTGATCATTGTATCAAAGAAAATGTGTCACTCACAACTGACACAAAGTTATCAGCCCTTTTAGAAAAGCCTTTTCTACATTGAGTTGGAAATCCAAACATTGCTGTGCTGTTTTGTTGTCAGTCATAAGGCAATATCTCTAACAGTGAAGCTAGGAGTCCAAGCTCCATTGTCTGGGTCTGTTTTGGGTGTGGGCTCAGGCTCAGCTGTCCCTCTGCAATTGTGGTGACACAAAACACCAGGGACAAGTAGGAAGGCTGAGGAAGCTTTGTCCAATTGTTTCTGTCGCTTCAGTGTTCATATTTTCATGCTCTCCTTCAAACTACACTGAAACAGAGCGTAAATATTCCAGGGAAGGTGCCCATTCTCTTCCAACCAATGCTGAATGGTGGAGAACAAGTGGGAGTTGTTTCACACAGGATCCTAGTGTTCTGGATTGGCACCTTTCCATCTGTCAATATGAAGAACAAGGCATTGGAATCAGAGTATGTTCATTACAAACATGAAACACTCAGAGCTCTCTCTCTATATCTCTCTCTATCTCTCGTACTCTCAGAGCATTGCAGCTTACACGTTAATAGGTCAATCAACATAACTTTAACCATGTGTCATTGTTGTCACAAGTTTTGTAGTAAAAATAGGAGGAGAGAATATATTTCTAAAAGAAGGATGATGCTTTTACTTTAAGTACACACTTGATCCTGGAGTCATTATGCCTGCTGTTTTGCTTCTAATTTAAGAGGTCATAGGGAAATTGTAAAATTCGGATTTTACTCCTTTCAAACAAAACCACTATTCTTTATTTGTTAATATTTTTTTATTTAACCTTTATTTAACCAGGTAGGCCAGTTGAGAACAAGTTCTCATTTACAACTGTGACCTGGCCAAGATAAAGCAAAGCAGTGCGACACAAACAACAACACAGAGTTACACATGGAATAAACAAACATGCAGTCAATAATGCAATAGAACAAGTGTATACAATATATACAATATACAGTGTGTGCAAATGAGGTAGGATAAGGGAGGTAAGGCAATAAATAGGCCATGGTGGCAAAATAATTACAATGTAGCAAATAAACACTGGAGTGATAGATGTGCAGAAGATGAGAAGAGATACTGGGGTGCAAAGGAGCAAAATAAATAAAACAAATAACAGTATGGGGGATGATGTAGTTGGAAGGGCTATTTACAGATGGGCTATGTACAGGTGCAGTGATCTGTGAGCACTTTATGCATCCAATGGATTACCAGAAACCTGATAGCAGAAACCTATTTGTAACCTGACGCTCTCTGAATAACACTGAATACCATTGTTTTACAAGCCAATAGTTCAATTCAAATCAGTTCCAAGAGCAGACAATGTGTGAGGTTCCCATGTCATGCAAGTGTGAAGATCATGCTGTATCAACCTGGAAATAGACATGATCCAGCAGACACTAGTGTGTGTTCTCATCTAATGTAAGTGTTGTTTGTGAATCTCAACCATTGGTCCTTACACCCTCCTTAGTAATAGCCTTCTCTTTCAGCCCTGCACAATCAATATAGTCTAAGTCTATATAGGGAATGGGGTGCCAGTTGAGATGCAAACATAGCCCTTATGATCAATAAATGTCACAAGGTGTTGGAAAAATCTATTGCTAAAAGCTTCCTTATGAAAAGACAAACTCGGAACTGAGCGGTTGAACAGATCCGATTGACATTATAGCAGAGTGCAAATACTGAGGGTATGGGTGGATGATGTGTATAAAGTTAAAGCTCGTTGCTAGTGTTTGTTACCGTTGCATCAGGTGCTGTCGAGCCCCTACTTGCTTCACTGTTGGCTCTTTGATCACATCGCATCCTCTAGAGCGATATGCAAAATGTCTCTGCTCTTGCCAGAGAGGGACTGCAGGTATACAACTGTACTGCTTTAATAAAGTAAGGTCTCAGCTCACCTTTTAGTCATATTGGTACCTCTTGCAAAAAAATTGACCTAAGGACTACATAACACATTCATAACCCTTCATACCACAATTATAAGCAATACATCATAACAACAACTGCAGATTGAAATGTTTGTTGTTTTGTCTTTGTTATGAAACGCTCATGTCCTGCTTATGGATGTATGGGTTATGCATGTTTGAAATCCTACAGTATACCCTTTAAATAAACTGTGACAAACCTCTTTTGGCCCTCTTCAAGCCAATGATGGTGGGTGGTGTTCACTGTCTGATATCATAGGGGAAAGAAACATAATAATTAATTCCTCTTTGATTGAAAACTAGTTGGTCACAGTGTGAGAGAGGTTTTCCATGCTCTATGGGGTGCCCTCCAGAAGGCATGAAACAGCTGGCTATGGGAGATACTAATGTTAAAAGGCCTTAATGACAGCCTCCCATGTTGAACTGGAAATGTATGCACTTATCATTTGCTAGTATACACGTGCAATTTGCTTCTTACAAAAAAAGTGCAAATGGCCAACAAAATAAATTATTCTGAGATAACATCTGTGAAGACAGCCTGTCAGCTAAATTATTTCCTAACACGACACCATGCAGATTTATTACACTGTCCATTCACACAAGCCTCAATGGCACTACATCAATGCTCCACCACCTAAAAGGGCCAGCATCCCTGTGGAACGCCTTCGAATTGTGGAGCGCCGACGAATTGAGTCTGTTCTGAGGGCAGGGGGGTGGGGGGTGTAACTCAATATTAGAAAGGTGTTCCTAATGTTTGGTATACTCGGTGTATAAGGGATAGGGTGTCAATTGGGACACAGCCATGGTTAGTCACCAGCAGTGCTACTACCAGCGGTATCTCCAATTCCAACAACAGGTCTGCTGTGCTGACTCATCGCCCTGTGGAGGAAACTCACAACATCCAAATGATTCTGTCATTTTCAGTAACAGGTCTTAGTCTGCATCATAAAATGTAAGCTTTATATAATCTTGTGAACTTGCTCCTACAATATGGATTCATTGCTGCTTTGTATGTTTGAAACAGAAGACAACATAGTAAGGAAAATGCAAAGTACCTCAATGAAAATAACTCACAACAACCCTTTGATGTTAAGTTGGCTTAATTATATGGCAAGGAGGAAGAAGAACTAAGCGCTGAGGCTTCTACCAGCTTCAAGTTTGTCTGTGTTGGTGAGGGTTGGTGTTCAATTCACGACAATGGCGTCTTCATGCTCTCTGTATCGCAGGTCAGGCGAGACTTCACTTAAGCAATAGGTCCCCATGGTGTTGTGGTATATGTCCAATATACCACGGCTAAGGGTTGTGGTACGCAACGACGCAAGGTTCCAAATAGGGTTCTTCTGCTGTACCTACAGGAAAACCCTTTTTGGCTCCTGGAACCTAATAGGGTTATTCAGTGGGTTTTCCTATGGGGACAGCCAAAGAACCCTTTAAGATTCTAGAGAGCACTTTTTTTTCTAAGAGTGTATAAGCGTAATCTCCGTAAGTTTCAAAATAGTCAAAAGGCTATATCTTTATGGGAGAGATGGGGAAATGGAAGTGATTCATCTATTACTGTTTTCCTCTCTTGGGACATCCAGTAAAGTACACACAGTACAGTCGTTTTTTAGCTGAAACACAAAATAGGCTTTATACAAGGGGCCACGAGAATAACCACCAGCATCATATTTGTCATAATGTCCAGTCATTTGTCTCAAGAATAGGGCATAAAACATCCCGAAACACATCATACTGTATGGACTGCCTGCTTACTATCACTAGTGAAACAGTTAAGTAAATCCAGACCATATTCTTTATGAAATCCTTCATGAAATAATTTAATCTATTGAGTCAATATCGTCTATCAGCAGACCTTGATCTGTTTGAGCCTTTCAATGCCCTGCTAGCCAAACAGTCCTCCTCATTCAGACTGGGAGAATTCAGCAATGCAATGCTGTGACAGAACAGTGACTATAACACAGTTTCTTTTCCAGAGGAGTACCAGCTGATCTCTCTCACTGAATAAACAACAGTGACTGTGTGGGTAAATGATTCACTTGAAGATAGAGATTTAATTTACGACAAGTGTGTGCTTTATGTCTCTTTCTATGGACTTGAATGATTGTCAAACAAACACTCAAATAAAAATATCCTTAAATAGACGTACTGTACAGTGTATAGTCAACTCTAAGTTTTGGGCAAAATAAAGGTGTATTGGATTTTTATTTTATCAGGTCGCAGCAAGTCCTGGTACAGATGCGGATGTCCTCGAGAGCTGAGAGTTGCTACATATTACTATAGCAACCTAAGTTTTATTTTGAATTTAACCCTGAGGTGATGCAACGTCAGTGAGCCCCTCCATTCTCTCCGTCCCAACCACTGGCCCATGCCTCAGACACACACATCCTTCAGCAGCAGACACAGAGAGGGAGATAAATGGATTGAAGTGCCCAGCCCAAGTCTCAATCAGGCTGAATTCCATTTCTATGGCCATGCCCGCCCATACATCAAAAGCCCATGGGCAGGCCGAAACCGAAGCTTTCTTCTGTTTGTCTCCTATCCCGACTGTCTGTGGGCACAGTACCCCTGCTTCATCTAAAATGTCCCCTTCTCTTCTCCACAATCATGAATTATTCACCTACCCAACCCCCAAATCTCACTCTAAATCTCCTCAGATCTACAGTCTCCTGCCAATTGTGTTTGAGAGTCCCTCTGCGTCCAAGCCTGTGGCCCACTGAGCTCTTTGGTCCTTTGTTTACTCTGCAGCTGCAGAGGGACAGGTGAGCACTAATAAGCTTCAAACACGGCTTAACACTGAAATAAAGAACTCCAAATTATAATGGCTGAAACCAATCTCACTCAAAGGAGAGCAAAGATCGTGTATACTGCTACCATAGCAAGCAGTCCTATAATTCCTCCCGGTTCATTTATTTGCATTTTCAATGTGTCAGTGGCACTGTTGTGTCCTCCTAGGCCTAGGATATCATCTGATTTACATGGATATTTTCCCCTGTTGTGCACAGATATCCTAGCACTAAAAGCAAGTCGTTATTCAGCTCTGTTCGCAGTGTTGAGACTGCAATGCTCCATCACACTCTGCGTTGGTTCTAGAGCTCTCAGCAGCAGCATGCAGAGAAACAGAACTGCAAGACAGATGACTGGAGTGTGTGGGGGTGCTGCTGCAGTCACCCCCCACCACCCTCACCCCTACCTCCCCCACCCCTTCACTCCCATTCTGAGCCTATGCATGCCCTCCCAGTGACGCAGCACAATTGGAACCAGCTGCTGCTGTTTACCCAGAGCCCCGCCACAGCTGCATTGGCATGGCAACGGAGCAACGCTAGGGCCAGCCAGGCAGGTCAGGGATCCCAAGGTCAAGGGAGATGGGGCCATGGATAGGTGGGATAGCGGGGAGACCACCTAGAGCTGGAGTGTGAGAGACTTCATCCACCCCCACCATTAACACCAACTCCATCCTACGCTACGGCTACATATGGTCGTGCTGGTGCTAGCTAGTATCTGCCTTATCCATCTGGGGCGATGAGGACTGGAGATTGTTGTTGTTATTTCATGATATGAATCTGTCTGATAACAACAAGGTCATAGCATACAGGTCACAGCATACAGAAGTATCAGCGCTATGTATTTTAAATGGCAGGTTTAATGGCTGATTTTAGAAAGTGAAACTGAAAGCCTTCAGTTGCAGAAAATCACAGATATTTTTTTGATACTTTTTTTTGTTCTCTGAAAATCCATTCCTTTCTAATTTTGGAACGCAGGATGTGGCGTTCAAAACAATAGCGTTATATTTCATGTAGTTACTGACAGAAGCAAAGGGAACCGTTGGAAGGAGACCCAACTGAATTAATGGGTTTACTGAATGGAAAAGACAAAATAACCAGCTTTTCAATCAGAGATTTTCAACACTAAAGTTTAGCTCTCAAAAAAGAAAAAACATACTACTTAGCATAATCTCAATCAATAAAATATGTCTCTCGTATATAATAGATGTGGGTGTTCTCACGTCGGATGATTTAGAGCAATAAATGGATCCTGTCCTCATGTACAGCATGAAGAAAGCTTCAATATTTGAGCACTTTAATGGAGTGCATAGCAAATGATAAAGTTAGGAAATGTTCAAACTCTTTAGACACACATATTCATTTCATTTTACTTCCATGTTATAAGGTTACAATTGAGCATCTGTGTTACTAACATTAATTCACAATCAATATACTTCCATAGGGCTCAGGTGTCACTGATACCAGACACCCCCTCTCTCTATGTTTCCCCCTGATTTTTTTACAGAGCTTCAGGAAGTAGTTAATTCTGTAACTACGGATATCTTAGTCAGGGACTTTATGGGCCTTTGTATCATGGTCCGTTTATTGCAGTAAAGGCCCTGGTCAAAGGCAGTGCACTAAAAAGAGAATAGGGTGCCATTTGGGACACTGACTGAGACAGAGAAATCGCCCACCTGGAGAGGGAGATACTGTAAATCAGCTGACCTATGTGTAGCCATGCTGTTGTGTTTATATGGGAATACTAGTGTCCCTCTGCCTAGAAAAACACCACATGCCTGGGCAAGAGCCACTGGCAGCTGCTCATAGGGAAGAATGCCAGTCACTAAGGAGTCACTCAGTACTGAATCACATGAAAGGATTTCTCCCACTCTTGCTTTCTCTTCCCTTCTCTCTCTGGTTCTGACACACACTCAAACACACACCCTCTCTCTCTCTCTGAGAACTAGAGGAAGAACTTGGCAAACGAGGCCATCCTCCACACATCCTTGTTATCTGTAAAGCCCCCTGCCTGTACTGTGTTTAAAAGCCACACCACAGCAGTAATTACTGTACACAGGAGTCCTCACTTTGGACCCGCTAGCTTTTTCCTCCACAGCGCTGGCCTTTTCAGAAACAGAGCAACCCTGTAGTGTGTGTATGTTGGGAGTGTGTCTGTGTAGCCTTGAGGTAGCATGTCTGCCCTGCAGTAGCTACCTAATTTCACCTCATTAGCTACCGCCATCTTTCATCTCTAAGTCTCACTTCTCCTTCTTCGTGTTACACTGTTCCCCTTTCGGGAATATATCTAGATTTACGGGATGCAGATTTTTGTTTTTAAAGGAACTTGTGTATTTACGATGGACACAATAAGTGTACAGAACAGAAAACACAACTAGAAGGCAAATGAATACACCACAATACTTTAGTTATTTAAACAAAACCACAAATAGACAGCTCTGCCAGTGGGACTTCCTCTTTAATGGGGACCATCTGACACATCAACACCCCCCCCCTTACAAAAAAATGATTGCAATTTTGAAGCTGCACTTTCAACTGCGGTCGACTGTGGTATTTTGGACGCAGAAGTTGCCGCATACTGTGGTTATACTGCACTCTTTTTTCGTAAGTGGCACACTGTCTTTGCCCCAGACAGTATCTCCAGGACAAGACAGGGCTCAGACCAGACAGAGCTGCTGAAATAGGAACTGGTCCGGAGGGCTTTGGTAGGACTTCATATTCTGTTCCTCAGAATATATAGAGCAGCATGCAAATGACTAACCATAGCTACAGAAAAACAGAACAGTAGTAAACATTCAACACTCATTGACCCGATAAGACACCGAGCCGTCTGGCTTGGCTTTCATGACGGTTGGTTCGGTTGGAAGCGAAACAGCTGCTGTAGTTAGCGGAGTCTAGGGAGCAACAGAAATATGCAGGAAGTGGTCCTGTTTGCACAATTCACAGAGAGCTCATCCAACTCAGGATGAGGAAATAAATATGACTGGTGGCCTGGGAAGTGGGATGTTTGATTTGATATGCAGTGCCACCAGGTGTTAATAGAGAGTAACTGCAACCCTTACTGGCTTCAAGTTAAACGAGTTATTATTTTGTAGATGTTGATGCCTGGTGAGTTGTTATTTTGTAAATGTTGATGCCTGGTGAGTTGTTCTTTTGTAAATGTTGATGCCTGGTGAGTTGTTCTTTTGTAGATGTTGATGCCTGGTGAGTTGTTCTTTTGTAAATGTTGTTTACAATATTTACACAATCTTCCATCTTCACGAAATGCAACTAATGTTTGCAATGTCAGAGATGAAAATAAAGAACGTACAACCTAGAACATTAGTTGCATTTCGTGAAGATGGAAGATTGTGTAAATATTGTAAACAACATTTACAAAAGAACAACTCACCAGGCATCAACATTTACAAAAGAACAACTCACCAGGCATCAACATTTACAAAAGAACAACTCACCAGGCATCAACATTTACAAAATAACAACTCACCAGGCATCAGAAAGAGGCATCAAGCGTCAAGTCAGAAAGAAAAAACAACAACATAGAACCATTCCTTTATTTTTGCTCTACGCTTTTAGGGCATAAATTACTTTCATTTAGTTTACAGTCGACTGCACATTTTGTTCCCAAGGCTTGAATTAAACGTGTTGTATTTGAATATCAGACTGAACAATGAATACTGGATCTATATATTGAATACACATTGGTTCGAAGAGACAGGTTGCTATTGAAACGGAACATTATGCTACCACGGTCTAGATATACATACTATGTAACAGATATGTAATCAGATCAGACCCCAAGGATTTGTGCGTACTCCACAGCTAGGGATATGGAGGAGTGCAGGGTTCTTCTGGTCTACAGTGCACTCGGAAAGTATTCAGACCCCTTCACTTCTTCTACATTTTGTTATGTTACAGTCTTATTCTACAATGGATTAAATATTCTTTCCCCTCATCAACCTACTCACAATACCCCATAACGACAAAGCAAAAACAGGTTTTTAGACATTTTTGCAAATTTGTTAAATTAAAAACAGATACCTTATTTCCATAACTATTTAGGCCCTTTGCTATGAGACTCAAAATTTAGCACAGGTCCATCCTGTTTCCATTGATCATTTTTGAAATGTTTCTACAATTTGATTGGAGTCCACCTGTGGTAAATTCAATTGATTCGACATGATTTGGAAAGGCACACACCTGTCCCACAGTTGACAGTGCATGTCAGAGCCAAAACCAAGCCATTAAGTCGAAGGAATTGTCCGTAGAGCTCCGAGACAGGATTGTGTCGACGCACAGATCTGGGGAAGGGTACCCAACATTTTTTTGCAGCATTGAAAGTCCCCAAGAACAGTGCCCTCCATCATTCTTAAATGGAAGAAGTTTGGAACCAACAAGATTCTTCCTAGAGCTGGCCACCCGGTCAAACTGAGCAATCGGGGAAGAAGGGCCTTGGGTCAGGGAAGTGACAGAGAACCTGATGGTCACTCTGACAGAGCTCGGGAGTTCCTCAGTGGAGATGGGAGAACCTTCCAGGACAACCATCTCTGCAGCACTCTACCAATCAGGCCTTTATGGTAGAATGGCCAGACGGAAGCCACTCCTTAGTAAAAGGCACATGAGAGCCCGCTTAGAGTTTGCCAAAAGGCACGTCAAGGACTCTCAGACCATGACAAACAAGATTCTCTGATCTGATGAAACCAAGATTGAACTCTTTGGCCTGAATGCCAAGTGTCACGTCTGGAGGAAACCTGGCACCATCCCTACGATGAAGCATCATGCTGTGGGGGTATGTTTTTCAGCGGCAGGGTCTTAGAGACTACTCAGGATCGAGGGAAAGATGAACGAAGTACAGCGAGATCCTTGATGAAAACCTGCTCCAGAGCGCTCAGGACCTCAGACTGGGTCGAAGGTTCATCTTCCAACAGGACAACGACCCTAAGCGCACAGCCAATACAACACAGGAGTGGCTTCGGGACAAGTCTCTCAATGTCCTTGAGTGGCCCAGCTAGAGCCCGGACTTGAACATCTCTGTAGAGACCTGAAAATAGCAGTGCAGTGACGCTCCCCATCCAACCTGACAGAGCTTGAGGGGATCTGCAGAGAAGAATAGGAGAAACTCCCCAAATACAGGTGTGGCAAGCTTGTAGCGTCATACCCAAGAAGACTCAAGGCTGTAATCGATCGGAAAAGACTTGAGGCTGTAACAAAGTATTGAGTAGGGTCTGAATACTTATGTAAATGTTATATCATTATTTTTTATTTTTTTATACATTTGCAAAAAAAAAATAAAAACCTGTTTTTGCTTTGTCATTGTGGGTATTGTGTGTAAATTGATGAGGGGGAAAAAAACTATTTAATCCATTTTAGAATAACAAAATGTGGAAAAAGTCAAGGGGTCTGAATACTTTCCGAATGCACTGAATCTCCTGTAGATGACGAGTTGTCCAGTTGTCCTACACAGTAGAGGGCAATAACTCAACCAGAGAGTTCTTCTAGACGCTGGACCACGGCAGTCGCCACCTTTCTGTAGGCCTCAGCCTAAAACAATGGGCATAGGCAGACATATTAAACAAACCCAGGTAGAAAACTAACATGGCAAACTCTCAAAGGTGTAAAATGTATACAATGTTATGGTGAAGAATACACTGTTTGTTTTCCAACATAGTCAAGATAAACATTGGCAATCTATTGTCATCCAAGCAGCATACCAACCTCAGGGCTGTCAGGTGAGGACACCACTACAGGCTGGCCTCTGTCTGACATCTCTCTGATGCTCAGGTGTAGAGGAATGTCTCCTAGACAGAGGAGGGAGAGACATCAGTCTCTACACTATACTATCATTCTATTAGATCTGAGATTGAGAGAAATAATGAAATCTGTAATGATTTATGTTTGAAATGGATCTTACCCAATACTTGCACTCCCAGAGTATCAGCAAGGGCCCTTGCTCCATCTGCCCCAAAGATGTGGGTCTGGTGGTTACACTTGGGGCACTGAAACACGCTCATATTCTGGACTATGCCCAGGACCTATGAGATGTGACATATATAAATATACACTGAACAAAAATTTTAACGCAACATGTAGTGTTGGTCCTACGTTTCATGAGCTGAAACAAAAGATCCCAGACATTTTCCATATGCACAAAAAGTGTATTTCTCCCTGTTAGTGAGCATTTCTCCTTGGCCAGGATAATACATCCACCTGACAAGAAGCAGGTGAAACAGCATGATCATTACACAGGTGCACCTTCTGCTGGGGACAATAAAAAGCCACTCTAAAATGTGCAGTTTTGTCACACAACGCCACATTCATTTCTCTACCATAAGCCACCTCCAACATCATTTTAGAGAATTTAGCAGTAGATCCAACCGGGCCTCAAAACTGCAGAACATGTGTAACCATGCCAGCCCAGGTACTCAACATCTGGCTTCTTCTCCTGTGGGATGATCTGAGACGAGCCACCCGGACAGCTGATGAAACTGTGGGTTTGCACAACTGAAGAATTTCTGCAAAACCTTCAGAAACCATCTGTCACGATCGTTATATAAATAAGTTGACCAAGGCACAGCGTGAGTTCCACATATTTATTAAAGTGAAACTTCCAAAAAACAGCAAAGAAATAACAAACGTGCAAATACGTAGCGGACATAGGCACTATACAAAATCAATATCCCACAACGCAGGTGGGAAAAGGGACACACTAAGTATGATCCCCAATTAGAGGCAACGATATATCAGCTGCCTCCAATTGGGAACCATACACACACACCAACATAGAACAATAATAACTATAAAACCCCCCTAGTCACGCTCTGACCTATTACACTATAAAGAACCCCGAGGGCTCTCTATGGTCAGGGTGTGACACCATCTCAGGGAAGCTCATCTGCGTGCTCGTTTTCCTCACCAGGGTCTTGACCTAACTGCAACTCTGCGTCGTAACCGACTTCAGTGGGCAAATGCTCACCTTCAATGGCCACTGGCACGCTGGAGAAGTGTGCTCTTCACGGATTAATCCTGGTGTCAACTGTACCGGACAGATGGCAGACAGCCTGTATGGTGTTGTGTAGGCGAGCGGTTTGCTGATGTCAACATTTGGTGATGCCACCGTGAGTGCCCCATGGTGGAGGTGGGGTTATGGTATTGGCATGCGTAAGCTATAAACAACGAACACAATTGTATTTTAATCGATGGCAATTTGAATTCACAAAGATACCGTGACGAGATCCTGAGGCCCACTGTCGTGCCATTGATCCTGCCGCAATCACCTCAGAATGATTATGCATGGCCCCATGTCGCAAAGATCTGATCACAATTCCTGGAAGCTGAAAATGTCCCAGTTCTTCCATGGCCTATATAGTCACCAGACATGTTCTGGATCGACGTATATGACAGCATGTTCCAGTTCCCGCAAATATCCAGCCACTTCACACAGCCATTGAAGAGGAGTGGGACAACATTCCACAGTCCGATCAACTCTATGTGAAGCAGATGTGTCACGCTGCATGAGACAAATGGTGGTCACACCAGATACTGACTGGTTTTCTGATCCACGCCCCTACCTATTTTTTAAGTTATCTGTTACCAACAGATGCATATTTTTTTTTTTTTACATTTTACCTTTATTTAACCAGGTAGGCTAGTTGAGAACAAGTTCTCATTTGCAACTGCGACCTGGCCAAGATAAAGCCTAGCAGTTTGACACATACAACAACACAGAGTTACACATGGAATAAACAAAACATAGTCAATAATACAGCGGAACAAAAGAAAACAATATGTCTATGTACAGTGAGTGTAAACGAGGTAAGATAAGGGAGTTAAGGCAATAAATAGGCCGTGGTGGCGAAGTAATTACAATATAGCAATTAAAACACTGGAATGGTAGATGTGCAGAAGATGAATGTGCAAGTAGAGATACTGGGGTGCAAAGGAGCAAGATAAATACTGTATGGGGATGAGGTAGGTAGATAGATGGGCTGTTTACATATGGGCTATGTACAGGTGCAGTGATCTGTGAGCTGCTCTGACAGCTGGTGCTTAAAGCTAGTGAGGGAGATATGAGTCTCCAACTTCAGAGATTTTTGTAGTTCGTTCCAGTCATTGGCAGCAGAGAACTGGAAGGAAAGACGACCAAAGGAGGAATTGGCTTTGGGGATGACCACTGAGATATTCCTGCTGGAGCGCCTGCTATGAGTGGGTGCTGCTATGGTGATCAGTGAGCTGAGATAAGGCGGGGCTTTACCTAGTAGAGACTTGTAGATAGCCTGTAGCCAGTGGGTTTGGCGACGAGTATGAAGCGAGGGCCAACCAACGAGAGCGTACAGGTCGCAATGGTGGGTAGTGTATGGGGCTTTGGTGACAAAACGGATGGCACTGTGATAGACTGCATCCAATTTGTTGAGTAGAGTGTTGGAGGCTATTTTATAGATGACATCACCGAAGTCGAGGATCGGTAGGATGGTCAGTTTTACGAGGGTATGTTTGGCAGCATGAGTGAAGGATGCTTTGTTGCGATATAGGAAGCCAATTCTAGATTTAATTTTGGATTGGAGATGCTTAATGTGAGTCTGTAAGGAGAGTTTACAGTCTAACCAGACACCTAGGTATTTGTAGTTGTCCACGTATTCTAAGTCAGAGCCGTCCAGAGTAGTGATGCTGGACGGGCGAGCAGGAGAGGGCAGGGATCGGTTGAATAGCATGCATTTAGTTTCCCCTGCGTTTAAGAGCAGTTGGAGGCCACGGAAGGAGAGTTGTATGGCATTGAAGCTCGTCTAGAGGTTAGTTAACACAGTGTCCAAAGAGGGGCCAGAAGTATACAGAATGTTGTCGTCTGCGTAGAGGTGTACCAAAGAATCACCAGCAGCAAGAGCAACATCATTGTATACAGAGAAGAGAGTCGGCCCGAGGATTGAACCCTGTGGCACCCCCATAGAGACTGCCAGAGGTCCGGACAACAGGCCCTCCGATTTGACACACTGAACTCTATCAGAGAAGTAGTTGGTAAACCAGACGAGGCAATCATTTGAGAAACCAAGGCTGTCGAGTCTGCCAATAAGAATGTGGTGATTGACAGAGTTGAAAGCCTTCGCCAGGTCGATGAATACGGCTGCACAGTAATGTCTTTTATCGATGGCGGTTATGATGTCGTTTAGGACCTTGAGCGTGGCTGAAGTGCACCCATGACCAGCTCTGAAACCAGATTGCATAGTGGAGAAGGTACGGTGGGATTCGAAATGGTCGGTAATCTGTTTGTTAACTTGGCTTTCGAAGACCTTAGAAAGACAGGGTAGGATAGATATAGGTCTGTAGCAGTTTGGGTCTAGAGTGTCACCCCCTTTGAAGAGGGGGATGACTGCAGCAGCTTTCCAATCTTTGGGAATCTCAGACGATACGAAAGAGAGGTTGAACAGGCTAGTAATAGGGGTTGCAACAATTTCGGCAGATCATTTTAGAAAGAGAGGCTCCAGATTGTCTAGCCCGGCTGATTTGTAGGGGTCCAGATTTTGCAGCTCTTTCAGAACATCAGCTATCTGGAATTGGGTAAAGCAGAAATGGTGGGGGCTTTGGCAGGTTGCTGTGGAGGGTGCTGGGCAGTTGACCGGGGTAGGGGTAGCCAGGTGGAAAGCATGGCCAGCCCTAGAGAAATACTTATTGAAATTCTCAATTATAGTGGATTTATCGGTGGTGACAGTGTTTCCTAGCCTCAGAGCAGTGGGCAGCTGGGAGGAGGTGCTCTTATTCTCCATGGACTTTACAGTGTCCCATAACTTTTTTGAGTTAGTACTACAGGATGCACATTTCTGTTTGAAAAAGCTAGCCTTAGCTTTCCTAACTGCCTGTGTATATTTGTTCCTAACTTCCCTGAAAAGTTGCATATCACGGGGGCTATTCGATGCTAATGCAGAACGCCACAGGATGTTTTTGTGCTGGTCAAGGGCAGACAGGTCTGGAGTGAACCAAGGACTATATCTATTCCTAGTTAAAAAAAATTGGAATGGGGCATGCTTATTTAAGATGGTCAGGAAGGCACATTTAAAGAATAGCCAGGCATCATCTACTGACGGGATGAGGTCAATGTCATTCCAGGATACCCCGGCCAGGTCAATTAGAAAGGCCTGCTCGCAGTTTTAGGGAGCGTTTGACAGTGATGAGGGGTGGTCGTTTGGTTGCAGACCCATTACGGATGCAGGCAATGAGGCAGTGATCGCTGAGATCTTGATTGAAAACAACAGAGGTGTATTTGGAGGGAGAGTTAGTTAGGATGACATCTATGAGGGTGCCCGTGTTTACGGATTTGGAGTTGTACCTGGTAGGTTCATTGATAATTTGTGTGAGATTGAGGGCATCAAGCTTGGATTGTAGGATGGCCGGGGTGTTAAGCATGTCCCAGTTTAGGTCACCTAGTAGCACGAGCTCAGAAGATAGATGGGGGGCAATAAATTCACATATGGTATTGAGGGCACAGCTGGGGGCAGAGGGAGGTCTATAGCAAGCGGCAACAGTGAGAGACTTGTTTCTGGAAAGGTGAATTTTTAGAAGTAGAAGCTCGAATTGTTTGGGTACAGACTTGGATAGTAATACAGAACTCTGCAGGCTATCTTTGCAGTAGATTGCAACACCGCCCCCTTTGGCAGTTCTATCTTGGTGGAAAATGTTATAGTTAGCAATGGAGATTTCAAGGTTGACAGAAATCTGTATTCCTAGGTCATGTGAAATCCATAGATTAGGGCCTAATGGATTTATTTCAATTGACTGATTTCCTTATATGAACTGTAACTCAGTGTGCATAGATAAACATCTCACAAATGTGTATTTTGTCCTTACCAAGGTCATTTGAAAAGAATTGAAGTAAGAATAAAGGGGCATTTAGCATCCAAAGCTCTTACCGGTACATTGACCTTTCTGAACATTTCTGCTCCTCTGCGTGCATCCAGCAAGGCAATATCCTGAGGAGTGGACACGATCACTGCCCCTGCTATTGGGACGTTCTGAGTGATTGATAACTGAACATCTCCAGTCCCAGGTGGCATGTCAATAACCAGGTAGTCCAGCAGTCCCCAATCTACCTGCATAGGTAACAAAAAAATGACATGGCAACCTAACATTTCTAGTAGCTGTTACTCTGATATCGCTAGTATAAAAACTAACACGGATTACTGTACTGCCCTACAAAAGCAAAGTGCATTAACAACAAAATGTTTACTGCAAAATCTCACTTCAACGTCTTTCTGTATAAATTCTGGTACTTTATGATATATTCTGATCGACTGGCTTGTTCTTGTCTCAGAAAACAAAAAAACACGTTAATGAGATTATAAACTTGTGGATCGAGCCCTGAATGCTGATTGGCTGACAGACGCAGTATATCAGACCTTATACCACAGGTATGACAAAACATATATTTTTACTGCTCTAATTACGTTGGTAACCAGTTTATAATAGCAATAAGACACCTAGGGGGTTTGTGGTATATGGCCAATATATGGCCACTCTGCGTTGCACCGTGCTTAAGAACAGCCCTTAGCCGTGGAATATTGGACATATACCACACTCCCTCAGGCCTTGTTACTTATATATACACAAGGCCATTTCAACAGACCAAAGATTTTGGACCAAATTCGTACATGAACGATAAGTCTCTCCCACCTGTCTAAGTAGCTTCTCTATAGCTGACATCACCATCAGGCCCCTCCAGACAATGGGTGCAACATCCTCTACCAGAAACCCCATGGACATACTGAGGACAGAAGGATGAGAGAGGGACATGACAGTCAATGACTCAATGGTTTATTTGTTTGCTTACCTCCCCTGTCACTGGCAATTGTAGATACATTTACTCACCAAGGAATCCCAAAATTCATAAGTGGTCTCATTAGGTTGTCTGAAAACAAAGAAAACATAGGTTGTCTTTTCAGTTTGATCTCTGTAATGAATGGATACATCTAAAACATCCTTGTTATTCCTCAGGCTAGACTACATGCAGATTGATGTCTCCTACTGTCAGTTAGTTCTGGGTTCCCCTTCAGGCTCATCAGCTTGGGAATTGAGGGACCGTAAACATCAGCGTCTAAGATGCCCACAGTTTTACTCTGTGTGCAGAAAAGAGACATGAAGAGACACTAAGTGGACAATGTAGTGAAAGAGAGAGAGATTGTCATGGTTCTGCATACCCATTTTGGGCAAAAATTGGTATGCAACAGTAATAATAAAATGTGCAAATTAATAATGGTGCTTTCCTTACTGGATCATTAGCTGTGAGTCCAAGGGCCAAATTCACTGTTGAGGGGAGGAAAAAGGTTGTAGGCTAGCAAATGACTACACTGTATAAAAATATATATTTCATAAAGATAAAAAGATCAGACCAAACCACTGTCTGTTGAAATGTATGCAAATTGTACACATTTGTGCAAATGTTTCATGAATGAGCAGCACAGAGAGCCCAATAAGAACCTGCTTACCTGCAGTGGTTGATTTCCCAACACCCCCCTTCCCTGAGGCCACCACAATAACTTGTTTCACTCCAGCAATGGGCTTTTGTTTGGGCAAGCCACGAGCCATGTGCTGCTTCTGTCTCTCCTGCAACGACCTCTCAGGACCTGAGGTCTGGGGAGTACAGAGACATATCATGGAATGAGCAAGTGAGTTTATCAACAACACATGATAAACTTGAATGTAACTTGTATATACAGTACCCGTCAAACATTTGGACACACCTACTCATTCAAGGGTTTTCTTTATTTTTACTATTTTCTACATTGTAGAATAATAGCGAAGACAGCAAAACTATGAAATAACACATATGGAATCATGTAGTAACCAAAAAAGTGTTAAACAAGTACAAATATATTTTATATTTGAGATTCTTCAAATAGCCACCCTTTGTCTTGATGACAGCTTTGCACACTCTTGGCATTCTCTAAACCAGTTTCATGAGGTATTGGTATTGTATTAGGATCTTCATTAGCTGTTGCAAAAGCAGCAGCTACTGTCCCTGGGGTCTACACAAAACATGAAACATAATGATGTAATACAGAACATCATTAGACAAGAACAGCTCAAGGACAGAACTACATACATTTTTAAAAAGGCACACATAGCTTACATATCAGTACATACAAACTATCTAATAGGTCAAATAAGGGAGAGGCTGTGAGCTGTTGCTTTATCGGTTTTTTAAAACCAGGTTTGCTGTTTATTTGAGCAATATTAGATGGAACGGAGTTCCCTGCAATAATGGCTCTATATAATACTGTACGCTTTTCTTGAATTAGTTCTGGATTTGGGGACTGGAATTGGTTCTGGATAAGTCACCTGGAATGCATTTCAATTAACAGGTGTGCTTTGTTAAAAGTACATTTCTTTCCTTCTTAATGCGTTTGAACCAATCAGTTGTGTTGTGACAAGGTAAGGGTGGTATACAGAAGATAGCCCTATTTGGTAAAAGACCAAGTCCATTTTATGGCAAGAACAGCTCAAATAAGCAAAGAGAAATGACAGTCCATCATTACTTTAAGACATGAAGGTCAGTCAATCCGGGAAAATGTCAAGAACTTTTAAAGTTTCTTCAAGTGCAGTCACAAAAACCATCAAGCGCCATGATGTAACTAGCTCTCGTGAGGACCGCCACAGGAAGGGAAGACCCCGAGTTACCTCTGCTGCAAAGGATAAGTTCATTAGAGTTAACTGCACCTCCGATTGCAGCCCAAATAAATGCTTCACAGAGATCAAGTAACAGACACATCTCAACATCAACTGTTCAGAGGAGACTGCGTGAATCAGGCCTTCATGGTCGAATAGCTGCAAAGAAACCACTATTAAAGGACACCAATAATAAGAAGACGAGCAATGGACATTAGACCGGTGGAAATCTGTCCTTTGGTCTGATGAGCCAAATATGAGACTTTTGGTTCCAACCGCCGTGTCTTTGTGAAACGCAGAGTAGGTGAACGGATGATCTCTTCATGTGTGGTTCCCTTCGTGAACCATGGAGGAGGAGGTGTGATGGTGGTTTGCTGGTGACACTGCCAGTGATTTATTTAGAATTCAAGGCACACTTAACCAGCATGGCTACCACAGCATTCTGCAGCGATAAGCCATCTCATCTAGTTTGCGCTTAGTGGGACTATCATTTGTTTTTCAACAGGACAATGATCCAAAACACACCTCCTGGCTGTGTAAGGGCTATCAGGTGACCTGGCCTCCACAATCACCTGACCTCAACCCAATTGAGCTGGTTTGGGATGAGTTGGACCGCAGAGTGAAGGAAAAGCAGCCAACAAATGCTCAGCATATGTGTGAACTCCTTGAAGACTGTTGGAAAAGCATTCCTCATGTTGCTGGCTGAGAGAACGCCAAGCGTGTGCAAAGCTGTTATCAAGGCAAAGGGTGGCTACTCTGAAGAATCTCAAATATAAAATATATTTTGAATTGTTTAACACTTTTTTGGTTATTACATGATATTACATTACGTGTTATTTCATAGTTTTGATGCCTTCATTATTATTCTACAATGTAGAAAATAGTAAAAAATAAAGAAAAACCCTTGAATGAGTAGGTGTTTCCAAACTTTTGACTGGTACTGTATATACATGATGTAAATCTTATAGTGTTGCTGTTAGTTATAATTAGTTATAGTTATACAGATACGTAAACAAACATGCTACATAATTGGCCTCAATGGCTTGCAATGATTAGCTAACTAGCTATGTAGGGTGAATCAGAGTGAACTTGATAGCATTTACTTAGCTAGCATGTAGCAAGCTACCTAGCTAGTTAGTTGTAGCGAACTAAACAACACTCCATGGAGTGGAGTTTAGTTCGCTAGTTAGTTGTAAACAATTTTAGCAAGAGCTAGAATATTACCTTATGAAAACGTATGAAATATTTGCAGCGTTGTGGAGCATGTTGAATGTCTCTCCCTGTCCGTAACACTGTTGGTTTATTTAGGTTAGCGGTTGTTAATTTTAATAAATGTGAGAATTTACTGTAGCCACAGTGAGCCATCTTGTGTTATTGCCATAGAAAAAATAGGTTATTGGTCAAGTGCATGTCGATTTTCTATGACGTATACTTGTTAACTGCGCGTCAGGAGGAGCCTCACCCGGAAGCGAGTGTCAGAGACACGAACGTTTTCGTGTCTATTCTGTTATTTTCCTTCACTGTCCCTTTTAAAAGTGAGTTTTTTTACGAGTCCTCTTGTGCTTTATAATCTGAAACAGGCAGATATCATTTCAAAATGACTGAAAAGGCAGGTTCTCCACTAGCAAGAACTGTTCTTCAGCAGTGTCTCAATGCAAGGCTTCAAGTCAAACCTGCAGATGATCAGTCTGAGGCTGAATGGGTGGAGGTACTATTGAATTATCTTCTACTACTTTCTTAAATGCAAATATGGTCTGCCTGCTCAGAATAAGATTTGCACCTTGCCTAAAATAATATTTGGGTGATGGGCTGCTCATAAGATTTCATGTTTTCAGATTGACAGAGGGATGGTGGTCTACATCTGCTTTTTTAAAGGCGCTACAGAGGAAATTATTCAAAAAATCGGTATTTATTGTGCTTTTTCCAGTTTTTGGATAATACTGCAATAAAAGCAACTACCTGGGCTTCACAAGACTGTGAACAGTAAATGTCACTGTTATTCAAGGAATCATAAAGCAATGTTGCTAGTACTGAATGGTTATTGATTCCTCTGCTCTACTCCACAGTGAACACTCTGCTCAACTTGAAGCTGTGTGAAGCTGACTCTGGGAAGTATGTGTCAGTGTTGGACCTGCCTGGGAACGTCCTCATTGTGCCTCAGGCTACACTGGGAGGCAAGGCCAAAGGGAAGGGCATACAGTACCACCATAACATTGGGAAAGAAGAGGGCCTACAGCTCTATTCTAACTTTGTCTCCCTGTGTGAGAAGGAACTGGCTTTGTCCAGTAACAGTAGTGAGACTGGGATAATCGTCAAACATGGAACATATGGGAACAGACAAGTGCTGAAGCTAGATACTAACGGACCATACACACACCTGATGGAGTTTTGAACCTTCCAATACTAATGACATTTCACAGTAAATTACCAATTGCACTCTTGTCCCTGAAATGGTGGTACTGTAAATCTGATTATTAAAGCTGCCACTATTATGTATTGTAATGCGTGTGTTTGTATCGTGTTGTTCTTTAGTGTTAAATCATACAAATACAGTGGGGCAAAAAATATTTAGTCAGCCACCAATTGTGCAAGTTCTCCCACTTAAAAAAGATGAGAGAGGCCTGTAATTTTCATCATAGGTACACTTCAACTATGACAGACAAAATGAGAAAATGAAAAATCCAGAAAATCACATTGTAGGATTTTTAATGAATTTATTTGCAAATTATGGTGGAAAATACCCTTTGTTGGCAATGACAGAGGTCTAACATGTCTTCACAAGATTTAAATAAACTATTGCTGTTTTTTTGGCCCATTCTTCCATGCAGATCTCCTCTAGAGCAGTGATGTTTTGGGGCTGTTGGTGGGCAACACAGACTTTCAACTCCCTCCAAAGATTTTCTATGGGGTTGAGATCTGGAGACTGGCTAGGCCACTCCAAGACCTTGAATATTCTTCTTACGAAGCCACTCCTTCGTTGCCCGGGCGGTGTGTTTGGGATCATTGTCATGCTGAAAGACCCAGCCACGTTTCATCTTCAATGCCCTTGCTGATGGAAGGAGGTTTTCACTCAAAGTCTCACGATACATGGCCCCATTCATTCTTTCCTTTACACGGATCAGTCGTCCTGGTCCCTTTGCAGAAAACAGCCCCAAAGCATGATGTTTCTACCCCCATGCTTCACAGTAGGTATGGTGTTCTTTGGATGCAACTCAGCATTCTTTGTCCTCCAAACACGACAAGTTGAGTTTTTACCAAAAAGTTCTATTTTGGTTTCATCTGACCATATGACATTCTCCCAATCTTCTTCTGAATCATCCAAATGCTCTCTAGCAAACTTCAGACGGGCCTGGACATGTACTGGCTTAAGCAGGGGGACACGTCTGGCACTGCAGGATTTGAGTCCCTGGCAGCGTAGTGTGTTACTGATGGTAGGCTTTGTTACTTTGGTCTCAGCTCTCTGCAGGTCATTCACTAGGTCCCCCCCATGTGGTTCTGGGATTTTTGCTCACCGTTCTTGAGATCATTTTGACCCCACGGGGTGAGATCTTGCGTGGAGCCCCAGATCGAGGGAGATTATCAGTGGTCTTGTATGTCTTCCATTTCCTAATAATTGCTCCCACAGTTGATTTCTTCAAACCAAGCTGCTTACCTATTGCATATTCCGTCTTCCCAGCCTGGTGCAGGTCTACAATTTTGTTTCTGGTGTCCTTTGACAGCTCTTTGGTCTTGGCCATAGTGGGGTTTGGAGTGTGACTGTTTGAGGTTGTGGACAGGTGTCTTTTATACTGATAACAAGTTCAAACAGGTGCCATTAATACAGGTAACGAGTGGAGGACAGAGGAGCCTCTTAAGAAGTTACAGGTCTGTGAGAGCCAGAAATCTTGCTTGTTTGTAGGTGACCAAATACTTATTTTCCACCATAATTTGCAAATAAATTAATAAAAAAATCCTACAATGTGATTTTCTGGATTTTCTTTTCTCATTTTGTCTGTCATAGTTGAAGTGTACCTATGATGACAATTACAGGCCTCTCTCATCTTTTTAAGTGGGAGAACTTGCACAATTGGTGGCTGACTAAATACTTTTTTGCCCCACTGTATATTATGATCAGGAAATCAAAAGAAAGTCTGAACTCAATTGAAATAGTTGTATAGACAACCTTGTTGCAAATTGTTGATGGGTTTATGAAGTGCAACCTGTGATATCTAGTGGGGATTTATGAGCACTGCACTAAAAAAAACAAATCCCCTACACCTGAAATAAATCTATATAAGATCATTTAAAACTTTTTTTCAGCTAAGATTGCTACTAGTACAAAAAAAAATGAAATACTGTATATACATTAAAACAATGATGGGGAGGGGAAACAAATGTATGAGTACTTGTATCAGTTCCTCCCACTCTATGGTGGTAATGTGCCTTGCATGTCAATTTCCCATCGATAAACCCATAGAAAAACGTGAGGAAGTGTAAATTAGAGAACGCATCAAGTACGATTTGTGCCATAACTTCGTGTTTTAGTGAGAATGGGGTAGTTGCGTCCCAATATCGGAATAAGTCGGTGTGTCAAAAGGAAAGTAGTGGGCGTGTCAAGCGCTCTGCTACAAGTAGTGATGGGCATTCTGGCTCTTTTCAGTGAGCCGGCTCTTTTGGCTCCCAAACGGCTCTTTAAAAAATATATGTTTTGTATTTTGTCAAGTCAAACAGTTTGCGATAGTTCGACTATGATTGGTGTTAAAACAATTCTAATTAAATTATTAAATGAAATCATACTCTACCTTAACCACAATGTATTTAAAAATGCATTGGTTTGTTATGAAAAAGAATGCTATTTAACATTTGCATTTAAAGTATAACTTTTTAATGTATATAAACAAAGTGCATGTAAATCTAACCATTCAAAACTAATTGAATCTAAACAGCATAATATAATATTGCACCATATCAAAGAAAAATAAATAACAGAGGAGGGGCTCCTCCAAATAGGATCGGACCTCCATTATGGCATCTGCTGAGGGGTTCCTTCGTGCTGCATCACCAGGTGCTCTCTCGTCAAACAACATCCAAACAGCAGACGTTTGTGGCACTACTGCTGGTGCTTCTGCTCCATCTGATCCCTCTTCTTCCTGTTGCCCATATTGCCTGAGCCAGCTGACTGCTGGGGCTGTCCCTCCCTGCTGCTGAGGTTATTCTTTGAAGAGCCTCATCAATCGCTCTGGCATCACTGACGGCTAACTTCTTAAACCTGGGGTCAAGTGCAGCGGTTTCTGATAGCACGTGATTATATTCCATTCTGTGGAACTTTCTGTCCATTGATGAACATACAGTGCCTTGCGAAAGTATTCGGCCCCCTTGAACCTTGCGACCTTTTGCCACATTTCAGGCTTCAAACATAAAGACATAAAACTGTATTTTTTTGTGAAGAATCAACAACAAGTGGGACACAATCATGAAGTGAAATAACATTTATTGGATATTTCAAACTTTTTTAACAAATCAAAAACGGAAAAATTGGGCGTGCAAAATTATTCAGCCCCCTTAAGTTAATACTTTGTAGCGCCACCTTTTGCTGCGATTACAGCTGTAAGTCGCTTGGGGTATGTCTATCAGTTTTGCACATCGAGAGACTGAAATTTTTTCCCATTCCTCCTTGCAAAACAGCTCGAGCTCAGTGAGGTTGGATGGAGAGCATTTGTGAACAGCAGTTTTCAGTTCTTTCCACAGATTCTCGATTGGATTCAGGTCTGGACTTTGACTTGGCCATTCTAACACCTGGATATGTTTATTATTGAACCATTCCATTGTAGATTTTGCTTTATGTTTTGGATCATTGTCTTGTTGGAAGACAAATCTCCGTCCCAGTCTCAGGTCTTTTGCAGACTCCATCAGGTTTTCTTCCAGAATGGTCCTGTATTTGGCTCCATCCATCTTCCCATCAATTTTAACCATCTTCCCTGTCCCTGCTGAAGAAAAGCAGGCCCAAACCATGATGCTGCCACCACCATGTTTGACAGTGGGGATGGTGTGTTCAGCTGTGTTGCTTTTACGCCAAACATAACGTTTTGCATTGTTGCCAAAAAGTTCAATTTTGGTTTCATCTGACCAGAGCACCTTCTTCCACATGTTTGGTGTGTCTCCCAGGTGACTTGTGGCAAACTTTAAACAACACTTTTTTATGGATATCTTTAAGAAATGGCTTTCTTCTTGCCACTCTTCCATAAAGGCCAGATTTGTGCAATATACGACTGATTGTTGTCCTATGGACAGAGTCTCCCACCTCAGCTGTAGATCTCTGCAGTTCATCCAGAGTGATCATGGGCCTCTTGGCTGCATCTCTGATCAGTCTTCTACTTGGATGAGCTGAAAGTTTAGAGGGACGGCCAGGTCTTGGTAGATTTGCAGTGGTCTGATACTCCTTCCATTTCAATATTATCGCTTGCACAGTGCTCCTTGGGATGTTTAAAGCTTGGGAAATATTTTTGTATCCAAATACGGCTTTAAACTTCTTCACAACAGTATCTCGGACCTGCCTGGTGTGTTCCTTGTTCTTCATGATGCTCTCTGCGCTTTTAACGGACCTCTGAGACTATCACAGTGCAGGTGCATTTATACGGAGACTTGATTACACACAGGTGGATTGTATTTATCATCATTAGTCATTTAGGTCAACATTGGATCATTCAGAGATCCTCACTGAACTTCTGGAGAGAGTTTGCTGCACTGAAAGTAAAGGGGCTGAATAATTTTGCACGCCCAATTTTTCAGTTTTTGATTTGTTAAAAAAGTTTGAAATATCCAATAAATGTCGTTCCACTTCATGATTGTGTCCCACTTGTTGTTGATTCTTCACAAAAAAATACAGTTTTATATCTTTATGTTTGAAGCCTGAAATGTGGCAAAAGGTCGCAAAGTTCAAGGGGGCCGAATACTTTCGCAAGGCACTGTATGGTGTCCATCAACTCTGTCACGTGTCCTGTGGTTATGTTTGCTTCTCTCTGGTCGCTGGCTGTGATCTGCTGCAGACCCTTACACAGGAGTATAATTTTTGAGGCTGTCACATAGCTGAAAAGAGAGAACAGTAACTTATTAGTTAAGGTTCATGTTTTGTATACCGATACTACATTCTCATCTACTGCTCATATACATATATAATACTGGATTAAATAATGTAGTAATAACTGCATACTGTACCTCTCTCCCCTGATCTCCACAGTGACCTACTCAAAGGGTTCCAGGACTCTGAACACCTCCTCCACCACCTCCCATTCCTCTTGGGTCAGAGCATCAACAGGTGCATTGACATTGAAAATGGCCAGGGTAGAGATGATGGCATCCTTTGACTCAAGAAACCGCCTCAACATATTCCACCTTGTAGTGCAGTCTTGTTTAGGCCTCAGCTCAGGCATCCACATCTGGCGTTGTGTAGACTTTAGTTTCTCAGCACCTATTGTGCTCCTGTGGAAGTATTCCACAGATAATTTCACTTTGTCCACAGTGGGCTTCATCACCTTCAGAGCATCTCTTACTACGTTGTTTTCTTTTTTCTACTGTGTCATTGACTTGTTTGTGTTATTGGCTTGTTTATTGTTTACTCCATGTGTAACTCTGTGTTGTTGTCAGTGTCACACTGCTTTGCTTTATCTTAGTCAGGTCGCAGTTGTAAATGAGAACTTGTTCTCAACTAGCCTACCTGGTTAAATAAAGGTGAAATAAAAAATAAAAAATAAAATACTACAATCAGGTTGATTGTGTGGGCAAGACATTGATGGGTCCATTTAAAAAAAATGGTTATGTTAGCTGCATTGTCGCTAACATTACAGACCACTTTCCATCTACTTGCCATTCTCTGGCCACTCTCAACAATTCCTCTGCCAAGTTCTCTGAGCTGTGTCTGTCGCTGAACTCAAAGCAGTCCAGAAGACAGCTAGACATCGAAACATCTTCAATGAAGTGACATGTAACTGACATGTAAGAAGTGGTTACCCTTGATGTCCAGCAGTCAGTGGTAAGGCAATATCAATTTGGCCTTGTTTTGTTACAGACATAGACTTTGGCATAAACTGGTCCATAGAAGACTGCGTTGCTGTGGGTCGCGGAGTAGGCCTACTTGACTGAGTGGTGAGGTGCTGGCTCCACCACTATCACTAGCAGGCCCGCTAGTTTCTCGAAGCTCCGCTACAGCTAGCTTCACAGTTGGGTGTACAGTTCACATATGACGGTGTAGGTTGTATGTAGAACCGGCTTTATATAAGATTTTTTGTTTTGGCAAATTCTACACTGTTCTCTAATATTGTCTACATTATTAAAATGCATCGAAATAAAACATTTATTGATTTGAGTTTTTCCCTATCCACCGTGCTTCTACACCTGCATTGCTTGCTGTTTGGGGTTTTAGGCTGGGTTTCTGTACAGCACTTTGTGACATCAGCTGATGTAAGAAGGGCTTTATAAATAACTTTGATTGATGGAAATTTGATTAAAATGCTACTGTGCTTCCGATTCATTTTCAAACTGTTGTTTCCACAACTGTCCTTCCTCTCTCTCCTCGGCTGCTAAGTGTGTGACTGAGTGAGTTGGCTCGGCCCTCCCTCACGCATCTTTGGTTCATTGGTTGACACTGCGTGTCTGATTGACAGGAACAACAGGTGAGGCTGTTGGTCTGATCAGACAGTCAGAACGAATGTGTGTGCTTGAGCATTTAGGCCTATATTATTATTATTTGTTCGTTCTTTGAATTAGTTAATTCTATTCATTTAGATATTTTGATTATTCATATCTTAATTTGTTTATGTTTTTATAAATAGATTTGGCTCTTCTGATATGCGAGCCGGTTCTCAACGTTCACCTACAAGAGCCGGCTCTTAGAGCTAACTCGTTTGCGAACTACCCATCACTAGTTAGAACGTTTTGATTTGGATGTATTTTTCTCCCTTTTTACCATGGAAGTACCATTCATTGAGCTACTGTACAGCGAGAATTTGGACTTGTGTTTTTAAGCCAGATGAGTCGGAGTCATATTTCACATAGTTTTATACAAATAATTGTACATTTTCAATGACAAAACTGACGATAGTTTATTTTTTATTACAAATATTAGATGAGTGTATCGTTGCTTCATGCGTTGTATGCGTGTGCTTACTGGGACGGTCACCCTGATATTAGCTAGGTAGCTACTTCCCATGCTACTGCACTTGCCGGACAGTAGTGCTTGTCAAGCGACAGCGAAGGGTATTGTGTCCCAAAGTGTTGTTACCGTCAATGTCTTCCCCATTGAGTAATTAGACTGTATGTATGCATTTAAAAAATATATTTTTTACTTAACATTTCTAGGCAAGTCCGTTAAGAACAACTTCTTATTTACAATGTGTATCAAGGTGACTTCTACATGGTTACAATTATTTCTTGTATAGGCTGCTATCCCACTTGAAATAAAATAATGTGTGAGAAAATAAATGGCTGCGTAGCTACCGCCGGCGACACGACCATGATACCTAGAAGGACTTCAAATTGAAGGACTTCAAATTGGCAGGCACAACACCAGAGCACTGGTGGCTTACTATCGACTCGTAGTGAAGCCCAATCAGCCACACAAAACCGTCTTGAGTGGCAACACATCTGCCCATTTAGCTGATTCACTTTCCATACACCCACTCCTTTCGACTCACCCATTCTCCGGTCACTATATTGGGCTGCAGCTACCTATACCAAAGATGATGGATTATGACTCTGTGCTAACACTGGGAGTTGCTGTCTAGCTCCCGCCTATCCTTTCTTTGGATTGGTGGATATATCTCATTATTGTAATCCTTTTTTGAATATTCGATGAGGGTTGTTGACGTCAACTGCCTGTATTCAATTGAGAGAGATGGAGGAGGCGTTGGCAAAGTGTCAGTAGACATGATTAGCTAGTTTTGACAGCAGTGTACGACTGACCTTGCACTCTGCACTCCCACCGTTTGAATGAGATGGTGACGTTGACTTGTGAAAGTTGAAACAAGGAAGAAGGGTGTTGCTAGCCTGAGCGGTGAAGTAGGACGCTGAATGCTGGGTAAGCAATGTTGGGAGAAGAGGAATATTGGGACAGGGATACAGAAAGGTGCATTTCTGAGAAGGTCTGGAGGGGATAAAGAGGAAGAAGAGGTTTTAAGAGAATGAGGAAAGAGGTTGGATTTGAATTTGAGGAAAATGGTGATAAAAATGGAGATGGGGTGTCGAAGAAGATTGGTGTCAAGTGCAAACAGAGTGAGCCATGCTCCAGTTCTGGAGGTGAAATGGAAGTGAAAGAGGGCGAGTTACGTGAGGTGGAAGATGTGGTGAAGAGCTCGGAGCCCAAGCCTGGCATCGATGGACATGATAAAGAAGAATCTGGTCCAATAGGAATGACATTTTTGAAGAAAGTGGATCCTTGCCTTTTGGTGGATCCATTTAAACAACGTTTATGGTCATGTCTAGCAGCTTGTAGGAGAGAGATCCAAGATGTGGGAAGTGTGCTGGAGGGCATGGGATAGAGAATTGTGTATTTTAGGTGGAAAAGTTGTTTGTGTCAATTGTAGGGACGCCCATGTTGCTGGGTATCAGAGGTGTCCGGTGCGAGAGAGGCAGGTGGAGGTAGCCAGAGTCAGAGTATTGCAGAAGGTGTCGTATGCTAGGGCAGTGAATAAAGTAGAGGAACTGGTGAGGGATCCTGCAAGGATTGAGTATTGGATCTGTGCCAGCACAGAGTGATAGGCCAACAAGTGATATATGCTTCAGTAACGTTGGCTTCTTAGCGTGGAAATCTGACCTTTGGTCTGATGAGTAAGTCTAAATTTGCCATTTTTGTTTCCAACCGTTGTGTCTTTGTGAGACACAGAGTAGGTGAACGAATTATCTCCGTATGTGTGGTTCCCTCCGTGAAGCATGGAGGAGGAGGTGTGGGGGTGCTTAGCTGCTGACACTGTCAGGGATTTATTTAGAGGCACACTTAACCAACATGGCTACCACAGTATTCTGTAACGACACGCCATCCCATTTGGTTTGCGCTTAGTGGGACTATCATTTGTTTTTCAACAGGACAATGACCCAAAACACACCCCCAGGCTGTGTAAGGGCTATTTGACCAAGAAGGAGAGAGATGGAATGCTGTATCAGATGACCTGGCCTCCACAAACACCCAACCTCAACCCAATTGAGATGGTTTGGGATGAGTTGGACCACAGAGTGAAGGAAAAGCAGCCAACAAGTGATCAGCATATGTGGGAACTCCTTGAAGACTGTTGGAAAAGCATTCCAGGTGACTACCTCACGAAGCTGGTTGAGAGAATACCAAGTGTGTGCAAAGCTGTCATCAAGGCAAAGGGTGGCTACTTTGAAGAATCAAAAATATTTGTTTACCACTTTTGGTTCCTACATGATTCCATATGTGTTATTTCATAGTTTTGAAGTCTTCACTATTATTCTACAATGTAAAAATAAAGAAAAACCCTTGAATGAGTAGGTGTGTCCAAACTTTCGCCCTGTACTGTATATACAGTAGGAGAGAAAGGGAGTAGGGGTTTGAAGGGGAGTGAGAGGTCTATGGAGGCGGAGCTGAAGAAGAAAAATACGTTTGTGGAGAGTGTTACGTTCCCCAGTTTATGTGTTGTAGTTTGTGTATTTGCATGTGTTTATTTCAGGAAATGGCTTCCTGAAATCCCTCAAGCAGCTGATTGGTCGACTCCAGGGCTATTTGGAGAGCTGACCCCGCCCCCTCGTCAAGACACAGCTGTCTCCAATTACCCATTCCTTCAGAAGCTATATAAAAGCCAGTGTTCTGTTCAGGAGAGAGAGATTTGCTGGGAGGTCATTGCATAGGGATTTTTGCTAGAGGTTGATTTTGCTGGGAGTTCATTGCTGAGAGCTGGTATGTTCTGTGAGTTTGTTGCTCAGGTAGAGCTTATTTGATGTCCTTTGTTTCTTAGTTTGTTTGTGAAATTGTTTAATATTCTGTTTCATTTGTTCCCAGGGGGGAAGGGGAAGGCACCTAGGCACCCGCGGGCATACATATACCCGTAGTATATTCATTGTCTAGGCACAATAGGTAAGACCTGGGCGGACCACCCCCTGTATTTTGGTTAGGGCACCAGGTGGTGCTAAATTAGGTAAGTAGTGGGTAGGCAGGTAAGATAGGAGAGGGGGGGGGGCTTTGAGATTTACTTTCTTTGCTTTGGTTCCGTCCAGCCCCTTTTCCCCATATTACCGTGTAAAGGAATAAAGTCCTTGTAAACGGTACCACATTCTGCCTGTTGTCATCCTTACTCGCACCTACAGTCCATACCTTTTTCACTTCACGGTGAGTTTAGTTGTAGCAGGGTGTTGCGTTCCCTCTTCATAGAGGTGTGCGTAACAGAGAGCAACATAGTTTTCAACGCCAGAGGCAGTTCAGAGGAGGAAGGGCAAGCTAAGTCGCGAGGGAATCATGGAGGTGAGGAGGAGCATAATGTGATTCGGAAGTTTAGGGAGGAAGGGGGAGTTGGGGTGATGAGTCCGACAAGGTTGACTGCTGTGATAAAAGAGCTGATTGGGTAAGTTGTCAATGCTAAATTGTTAAGAGATGGGATCTTGTTGGTGTTCTGTAAGGACATGGCGCAGAGGGTAAAAGCTCTGAGTGAAGCTAATAGGGAAGTGTAAGGTGTTGTGGAGCAGCTGGAATGATGAAGCAGTGGACTAAAGGGGTGATAACAGGAGTGCCGTTGAAGCACTGAAGAGTTAAGGTAAACTTGAGAGGAGGCGTTATTGTAAATGTTCAAAGACTGCAAGCAACAAGGGATGGAGTGAGGGTAGATAGTCCGTCTATTCTGTTACACTTCAAGGACAAGGTACAGCAAAATAAAGTAACCATAGGATATATGAGTTATTATGTGAGGGGTTATGTACCAAAGTCTTTAAGATGTTATAACTGCCAGATATTTGGGCATGTGGCAACAGCCTGTAAAGAGAAAAAGAGGTGTGCCAGGTGTGGAGGGGAGCAAGAGTACGGGAAGTGTGGGGATGGTGTACAACCAAAGTGCTGCAGCTGTGTGGGTGCTCATTGTGTGGCATATGGTGGGTGTGAGGCAATTAAAGAGGCAGTGGAGGTGCAACAAGTGAGAGTGGAGTAGGCAGGTGGGTGTTTGGAAAAGCAAAGTGGGATCAATTTCTGGAACTGAGAGAGCAAGTGGTGGCTCGGGTGGATATGACAGGGGATGTGGATAGTATGAATAACTTTGGTGAGAACAGCTTTTGTGGGGGCAGCTACTGAGGCTATACCCAGGAGTTCAGGGAAGAGGAGGAAAGCAATGTGGGGCAGCGGTGAGGAGTAGGAACAGGGCATTTAGAGTACTGAAAAGGACAAATAACATCCAACATCTGAGTCTGTATAAGCAGGCCCAGGTGAGGAGAACTATCCGTCAGCCAAAGAGGTCATGTTGGCGTCGGTTTTGTGACACCATTGGAAGGACGACGCCTGTAGGAGGAGGATCGAGAGGAAGAGTGGGGTCAGAAGGGAGTGGGACTATCCAGTGTTGATGAGTGGGGAGGATATGGCAGTAACAGATGAGGAGAAGGCAGAGATGATGGCAAAGCGCTTGTTCAAGTGCATAGCTCGGCTAATCTGTCACAGAGACAGAGGGGGAGAGAGAGAACGAGAGAGGAGCACCCTGATGTATTGGATTGGATTACCATGGCAGAGATGAAGAGGGCAAATCAAATTTGATTTGTCACAAACGTGTTTAGCAGATGTTATTGCAGGTGTAGCGAAATGCTTGTGTTTCTAGCTCCAACAGTGCAGTAATATCTAACAATACACACAATCTAAAGTAAAGAAATAGAATTAGAATATATAAATATTGGATGAGCAATGTGGCAGTAGGGAAGGCTGGGTTAACTTCACCTGGGAAAGATGAGGTGTGCCATGGCATGTTGGCCCATCTTAGTGATGAGGCACTGGATAAGGTATTGGGGTTGTACAATCGAGTGTGGGAGGAGGGGAAACTACCGGGCAGCTGGAATCCTGAAGCCAGGGAAGTACCCGACGAGGCCAACAAGCTATCGGCCAACAAGCCTTTGGTCAGGCTGGACAAAGTGGAACAATACCTACATTTTGGAACATTCACAGATCCTCTAGAAAGATGTCTCCATAAATACAAATAAATACTCAGTCAGAAGGTTTAGTTAGGAATGTATCATCAAAGGTATGATTTAGGTATACTTTTTTGTTAACACAGTGGGACAATGGGAAAAATTCAGCACTTTGTGTCCGTCCCAAATGGAACCCTATTCCCTATATTGTGCACGACTTTTGGTCAAAAGTTGTGCACTGCATAGGGAAAAGGGTGCCATTTTGGATGCGGACATTGTTTTCAGTCCTGCTCAAGCCAAATGTTTCTTTCTTCAGGTGACGTGCTATGGTGTAAGGATGGCAGTTCGCTAGACAGTCAGTTGTTAGGAGCACAGAGGAAGTGAAGGCGTTGGTGGTACAGTACCATGACAACAACGGCCTTGTCGGCAATCATAAGACCTGCACGGCAGTCTTCACTACTGGAGCGCAATCTCACCAGACACTAAAAAGTGGATTCATAACTGTGAGACTTGTTCAAAGAAGATATTCCCACCAGAATCGGATAAATGGCTACAATGTTTTGCCTATGGAAGTAATGACACTTCTTCCCACAATGAAGATGTGGTAAAGGAAAAAAATTCTCTGCCGTCTACTGTGGTGAACAACTGTATATATTGTATCTCAAGCGCTGCTATCACAACCCCTGGGACCGTATTCAGGGTAGGATTGCTGATCCAGGATCAGTTTTGTCTTTATTATAAAGAATGGACAGGGATGACTACTCTAAGTCGCTTTATGAATACAGTTTTTGAATGTATTTATCAACACAAGGGGTCCCTTGAGTGTCAGAGTCATGAAAAGTCCTGTGTTCCTTTGCACTTTACAGAGGACTGCTTCGAACTCCTTGAGGACACGGTAACTCTCAAACCAGATGCAGTTCCCACCATAGTGGTGTCTCCAGAGTCTCAAGTGGTGTTTATTCTACAAAGTAATGTAGCATTATGGATAACGTAGTCAGTGCATGCATAGACGTTACATTAGAAAAATGCACTTTTCTTAGAAGGATCGTCTTAAAGGGAGACAATGTTCACTCACTATAGGCTATTAGATAAGAAATCAATTCCCAAACACTCTTTTACATGGCTTTATATGCTCTTCTTGCTGAAGCCACCCTTCCCAGAATGTGTATTGGATGAAGATAGGAATATTTCTGACATGAACATTGAAAACCTGCTCTCCATCCCAATTGAGGCCACGGAACACATAGAACATCACTATGCACTACCTCCACCTGAAACCAACAGGCAGTCTTTCAGAAAGGGGAACGTTGGTGTTCCTGCCCCATACAATGCATAGGTCATTTTTTAAACGTTACAATCAGATTGATAATTACCTGCACACTGGGACATGGGGCAGTATATAAAATAACCAGAAAATCGTGTTGAAATAAAGAGCTAAATTCTCTCTGGTTCAGACCTCTCCCCAGGCCTAAACAATTAATTTATTTCTCTCCATTTATAAGATGGAATTCTATATCACAAGAAAGGTTTTGGGCGTCCCAGAATGATCGAAGAGAGGGGGAAAGCCAAGCCTCGCAGAGTGGTCCAAAAAAAGGGAGAAAGTGAACGATAGTTTAATGACGACAGGTGTCACTTTGGGCTGATCAGCAACCTGCTGTAACATACACTATATATACAAAAGTATGTGTACACCCCTTCAAATTAATGGATTAGACTATTTCAACCACACTTGTTGCTAACAGTATAAAATCGAGCACACAGCCATGCAACTCCACAGACCAACATTGGTAGTAGAATGGCCTTGCTGAAGAGCTCAATGACTAAAAGTGGCACTATCATAGGATGCCACCTTTCCAGTCAGTTAGTCAACATTTTTTTGCCCTGCTAGAGCTTCTCCGGGTAACGTTTAAGTGCTGTTATTGTGAAGGGGAAACGTCTAGGAGCAACAACGGCTCAGCCGCGAAGTGGTAGGCCACACAAGCTCACAGAACGGGACCGCCGAGTGCTGAAGCATGTAGCGTGTAAAAATGGTCTGTCCTCATTAACGAGTTCCAAACTGCCTCTATAAGCTTGCTGCCAGCTCTTAGCAAATTGTTGGAAAAAATTGTATTTGACCAAATACAATGCTATTTCTCTGTAAACAAATTAACAACAGACTTTCAGCATGCTTATAGAGAAGGGCACTCAACATGTGCTGCACTGACACAAATGACTGATGATTGGTTGAAATAAATTGATAATAAGAAAATTGTGGGAGCTGTACTATTAGATTTCAGTGCAGCCTTTGATATTATTGACCATAACCTGTTGTTGAAAAAACTTAAGTTCTATGTCTTTTCAAACTCTGCCATATCGTGGATTCTGAGCCATCTATCTAATAGAACTCAGTGTTTCTTTATTGGAAGCATCTCTAATGTCAAACATGTTTTGTTTTTTTCACCATTATTTAACCAGGTAGGCCAGTTGAGAACAAGTTCTCATTTACAACTGTGACCTGGCCAAGATAAAGCAAAGCAGTGTGACAAAAACAACAACACAGAGTTACACATGGAATAAACAAACACACAGTCAATAACAATAGAAAAATCTGTATACAGTGTGTACAAATGAAGTAAGAAGGTAAGGCAATAAATAGGCCATAGTGGCGAAGTAATTACAATTTGGCAATTAACACTGGAGTGATATATGTGCAGATGAGGATGTGAAAGTAGAGATACTGGTGTGCAAAAGAGCAGAAAAACAAAAACAAATATGTGGATGAGGTAGGTAGTTGGTTGGATGGGCTATTTACAGGTGGGCTGTGTACAGCTGCAGCGATCGGTAAGCTGCTCTGACAGCTGAAGCTTAAAGTTAGTGAGGGAGATATGTCTCCAACTTCAGTGATTTTTGCAATTCGTTCCAGTCATTGGCAACAGAGAACTGGAAGGAAAGGCGGCCAAAGGAGGTGTTGGCTTTGAGGATGACCAGTGAAATATACCTGCTGGAGCGCATGCTACGGGTAGGTGTTGCTAAGGTGATCAGTGAGCTGAGAAAAGGCTGAGCTTTACCTAGAAAAGACTTATAGATGATCGGAAGCCAGTGGGTTTGGCGATGAATATATAGCGAGAACCAGCCAACGAGAGCATACAGGTCGCAATGGTGGGTCGTATATGGGGCTTTGGTGACAAAACGGGTGGCACTGTGATAGACTGCATCCAATTTGCTGAGTAGAGTGTTGGAGGCTATTTTGTAAATGACATCACCGAAGTCAAGGATCGGTAGGATAGTCAGTTTTACGAGGGTGTGTTTGGCAGCATGAGTGAAGGAGGCTTTGTTGCGAAATAGGAAGCCAATTCTAGATGTAATTTTGGATTGGAGATGCTTAAAGAGGGGGCTGGAAGGAGAGTTTACAGTCTAGCCAGACACCTAGGTATTTATAGTTGTCCACATATTCTAAGTCAGAACAGTCTAGAGTAGTGATGCTAGTCTGGCGGGCAGGTAGCGATCGGTTGAAGAGCATGCATTTCGTTTTACTAGAATTTAAGAGCAGTTGGAGGCCACAGAAGGAGTGTTGAATGGCATTGAAGCTCGTTTGAAAGGGCCAGATGTATACAGAATGGTGTCGTCTGCGTAGAGGTGGATCAAAGAATCACATCATATAGAGAAAATAGTCGACCCGAGAATTGAACTTTGTGGCACCCCCATAAAGACAGCCAGAGGTCCGGACAACAGGTCCTCCGATTTGACACACTGAACTCTATCTGAGAAGTAGTTAGAGAACCAGGCGAGGCAGTCATTAGAGAAACCAAGGCTGACTCTGCCGATAAGAATACGGTGACTGACAGAGTTGAAAACCTTGGCCAGGTCGATGAAGATGGCTGCACAGTACTGTCTTTTATTGATGCCGGTTATTATATAATTTAGGATCTTGAGCGTGGCTGAGGTGCACCCGTGACCAGCTCGGAAATCAGATTGCATAGCGGAGAAGGTACGGTGGGATTCAAAATGGTCGGTGATGTGAAGTGTGGTGTACCGCAGGGCAGCTCTCTAGGCCTTTTACTCTTCTCTATTTTTTACCAATGACCTGCCACTGGCATTAAACAAAGCATGTGCCTATGCATGCTGATGATTCAACCATATACGCATCAGCAACCACAGCTAATGAAGTCACTGAAACCCTTAACAAAGAGTGGCAGTCTGTTTTGGAATGGGTGGCCAGTAATAAACTGGTCTTGAACATCTCTAAAACTAAGAACATTGTATTTGGTACAAATCATTCCTTAAGCGCTAGACCTCAGCTGAATCTGGTAATGAATGGTGTGGCTGTTGAACAAGTTGAGGAGACTAAATTACTTTTGCGTTACCTTAGATTGTTAACATTCATGGTCAAAACATATAGATTCAGTGGTTGCAAAGATGGGAAGAGGTCTAGCCGTAATAAAGAGATGCTCTACTTTTTTGACACCACACTCCAAAAAGCAAGTTCAGCAGGCTCTAGTTTTGTCTAATTTTGATTATTGTCCAGTCATGTGATCCAGCGCTGCAAGGAAAGACCTAGTTAAGCTGCAGCTGGCCCAGAACAGAGCGGCACGTTTTGCTCTTAATTGTAATCAGAGGGCTGATATAAATACAATGCATACCAGTCTAAGAGTTGAGGAGAGACTGACTGCATCACTTCTTTTTATAAGAAACATTGTGTTGAAAATCCCAAATTGTTTGCATAGTCAACTTACACACAGCTCTGACACACACTTATCTCACCTGACATGCCACCAGGGGTCTTTTCACAGTCCCCAAATCCAGAACAAATTCAAGAAAGCGTACAGTATTATATAGAGCCCTTATTGCATGGAACTTCATTCCATCTCATATTGCTCAAATAAACAGCAAACCTGGTTTCAAAAAACAGATAAAGCAACACCTCACAGCACAACACCTCTCCCTTATTTTACCTATTAGATAGTTTGTGAATGCATTGATATGTAGGCTACGTGTGCCTTTTTAAAAATGTATGTTGTTTTGTCCTTGAGGTGTTCTTGTCTAATAATGTTCTGTATTATGTCATTCTGTATTATGTTTTGTGTGGACCCCAGGAAGAGTAGCTGCTGCTTTTGCAACAGCTAATGGGGATCCTAATAAAATACCAAAAAACCTCTGGAAGCAACATCAGCACAATAACTGTTCATCGGGAGCTTCGTGAAATGGGTTTCCATGGCCGAGCAGCCGCACACAAGCGCAATGCCAAGTGTCGGCTGGAGTGGTATAAAGCTTGCCACCATTGGACTGTGGAGCAGTGAAAACACGTTCTCTGGAGTGATGAATCAACCTTCACCATCTGGCAGTCCGACAAACGAGTCTGAGTTTGGCGGATGCCAGGAGAACGCTACCTGCCCCAATGTATAGTACCAACTGTAATGTTTGGTGGAGGATGATTAATGGTCTGAGGTTGTTTTCCATGGTTTGGGCTAGGCTCCTTAGTTCCAGTGAATGGAAATCATAAAGCTACAGCATACAATGACATTCTAGATGATTCTGTGCTTCCAACTTTGTGGCAAAGTTTGGGGAAGGCCCTTTCCTGTTTCAGCATGACAATTTTTTTCAAAGTATTTCTACACTAGGTGGAGACATTGACCACTGTACTCCACACACTGAGTACCACACTATGTGGTCTTTCATTAGCACCACCAGCTGAGTTTTCCCCCCTTAATTGCCTTCCCCATGCCCTATATGAACTTGTCCATTTCCTTTGTAATTATTCTGAAAAATGTAATTGAAGGCTGAAACATCAATCTTTTAAACTTGCTTAAAATAAATAATTTTTAATGGTGAGCAAGCGTTGCGCCTTTTCCTGTCCAATGACGAGCAGGTGTCTACAAACTTTTGGTGTAATATGCTGATCTGCTGCTTCTTACAGATATATTTTTGTAAATCATTTTGTGAATAGTAAACTAAAGTTTCACTGCAATATACAGGCCGCCTTTTTATCTCTTCTGGACTCACACTGCCGTTTATGGGCCCTTTTCCCCACCGACCTACTCTCACTTCTGTTCTGATCCGGTTCCAGAGAGCCATCAGTGCCCACTACTACTGGGGCTCTATATTACCGGACGTGGCAGACTTGATCAGCAACTGTGCGTGTGGATGCTGGACGGCATCCAAGACGTATAGCTGTAGCGTGTACAGACAGCTGCAACAACCACAACAGATCAGTGGAGAGGAGCCTGGGTCTGACCTTTCAAATCAAATCAAATTTGATTGGTCACATGCGCAGAATACAACAAGTAGATTTTACCGTGAAATGCTTACTTACGAGCCCATTCCCAACAATGCAGAGTTAAAAAGCAAGACAAATATTTGCTAAATAAAAAAGTTTAATAGTAAAACAATAAAATAACAATAACGAGGCTATATACAAGGAGTACCAACACAGAGTCAATGTGCAGGGGTACGAGGTTGTTGAGGTAATACAGTATGTACGTGTAGGTAGGGGTAAAAAGTGACTAGGCTGGCCTCCTGAGTGGCACAGCGGTCTAAGCCACTGCATCGTGGTGCTTGAGGCGTCACTACAGACCCGGGTTCGATCCCAGGCTGTGTCACAGCCGGCCATAACCGGGAGTCCCGTAGAGTGGCACACAACTGGCCCAGCATCGTCCGGGTTAGGGGAGGGTTTGGCCGGGGGGGGCTTTACTTGGCTCATAGTGGCTCTTAGTGACTCCTTGTGGTGGCCTGGGTGCCTGCAGGCTGATTTTGGTCGTCAGTTGAATGGCGCTTCCTCCAACACATTGGTGCGGCTGGCTTCTGGGTTAAGCATGTGGGTGTTAAAAAGCGAGGTTTGGCGGGTCATTCTTCAAGGACGTATGACTCGACCTTCGCTTCTCCCGAGCCCGTTCGGGAGTTGCAGCGATCAGACAAGATCGCAATTGGATATCACAAAATTGGGGAGGAAAGGGGGGGGGTAAAATGATTATATATATATATATATAAACAGTGCCTTGCAAAAGTATTCACCCCCTTGGCATTTTTCCTATTTTGTTGCATTATAACCTGTCATTTAAACATATTTTTATTTGGATTTCATGTAATGGACATACACAAATAGTCCAAATTGGTGAAGTGAAATAAAAAAAAAAGATTTATTCAAAAAATATTAAAATCAGAAAAGTGATGCGTGCATAAGTATTCACCCCCTTTGCTATGAAGCCCCTAAATAAGATCTGGTGCAACCAATTACCTTCAGAAGTCACATAATTAGTTAAATAAAGTCCACCTGTGTGCAATCTAAGTGTCACATGATCTCAGTATATATACACCTGTTCTAAAAGGCCTCAGCGTCTGCAACACCACCAAGCAAGAGGCACCATGAAGACCAAGGAGCTCTCCAAACAGACAAAGTGTGGAGAAGTACAGGTTAGGGTTGGGTTATACTTATTTTTTTTAAACTTTGAAAATCCCAATGAGCACCATTAAATACATTATTAAAAAATGGAAAGAATATGGCACCAGAACAGACCTGCCAAGAGAGGGCCACCCACCAAAACTCACGGACCAGGAAAGGAGGACATTAATCAAATAGACAACAAAGAGACCGAAGATAACCCTGAAGGAGCTCCAAAGCTCCACAGCGGAGATTGGAATATCTGTCCACAGGACCACTTTAAGCCGTATACTCCACAGAGCTGGGCTTTATGGAAGAGTGGCCATAAAAAGGCTATTGCTTAAAGAAAAAATAAGCAAACACGTTTGGTGTTTGCCAAAAGGCATGTGGGAGACTCCCCAAACATATGGAAGAAGGTACTCTGGTTAGATGAGACTAACATTTAGCTTTTTGGCCATCAAGGAAAACGCTATGTCTGCATCAAACTCAACACCTCTCATCACCCCGCGAACACCATCCCCACAGTGAAGCATGGTGGTTGCAGCATCATGTTTTGGGTATGTTTTTCATCCGCAGGGACTGGGAAACTGGTCAGAATTGAAGGAATGATGGATGGCGCTAAATACAGGGAAATTCTTGAGGGAAACCTGTTTCAGTCTTCCAGAGATTTGAGACTGGGACGGAGGTTCACCTTACAGCGGGACAATGACCCTAAGCGTACTGCTAAAGCAACACTCAAGTGGTTTAAGGGGAAACATTTAAATGTCTTGGAATGGCCTAGTCAAAGCCCAGACCTCAATCCAATTGAGAATCTGTGGTATGACTTAAAGATTGCTGTACACCAGCGGAACCCATCCAACTTGAAAGAGCTGGAGCAGTTTTGCCTCGAAGAATGGGCAAAAATCCCAGTGGCTAGATGTGCCAAGCTTATAGAGACATACCCCAAGAGACTTGCAGCTGTAATTGCTGCAAAAGGTGTCTCTACAAACTATTGACTTTGGGAGGGGGGGTGAATAGTTACGCACTCTCCAGTTTTCAGTTTTGTGTTCTTATTTCTTGTTTGTTTCACAATAAAAAATATTTAGCATCTTCAAAGTGGTATGCATGTTGTGTAAATCAAATGGTACAACCCCCCCCCAAAAAAAATCTATTTTAATTCCAGGTTGTAAGGCAACAAAATAGGAAAAATGCCAAGGGGGTGAATACTTTTGCAAGCCAGTGTAGACTACGCAGTCAATATATATAATAGAGTAGCAGCAGCGTGTGTGAAAGTGTGCCTATGTCTAAGTGTGTGTGTGTGGCTTCAATATGCATGTGTGTGAGCGTATGTTGTGTGTGTGTGTGTTGGAGTGTCAGTGTAGTATGTGTGGGTAGAGTCTAGTGAGTGTGCATAGAACCAGTGCAAGTCGTGGTAAGTAGTTGAAAAGTTTCTAATTAATTACGTTTCTAATTAAATGCTAAATGTTGTTCGTAATGAGATTCGAACTGACAACCTTTGCGTTGCTAGAAGTTCGCATTAACCACCCTCCTTTCATTAAGTAACCATCTGTCTTATGTAACCATACCAAATGTCGGCCTCCCGAGTGGCGCAGCGGTCTGTCATTTGAGATTTTGGGTTCGAGTCCAGGTTCTGTTGCAGCAGGCTGCGACCGGGAGACCCATGAGGCAGCGCACAATTGGCCCAGGGTTGTGTGGGTTAGGGGAGGGTTTGGCCGGCAGGGATGTCCTTGTCTCATCGTGCACTAGCGACTCCTGTGGCGGGCTGGGCGCAGTGCATGCTGACTCCGGTCTCCAGGTGTACGACGTTTCCTCTGACACGTTGGTGTGGCTGGCTTCTGGGTTAAGTGGGCATTGTGTCAAGAAGCAGTGCGGCTTGGTTGGGTTGTGTTTCGGAGGACGCACGGCTCTCGACCTTCACCTCTCCTGAGTCTGTATGGGAGTTGCAGCGATGACACAAAACTGTGACTACCAATTGGATACCATGAAATTATACAAAAAAAATCTATTTAAAAAACATACCAAACGTGACATATACTAAATTTACATAATAAAACAAAATGCTGTGAGACCAGATTGCATGCCTTGTCAGTGAGGGACTGAAGAGGATAGAGAGAACCAGGTATTACCAGAGGCACAGGTCTGTGTTGTGTTTCAGTCACTTCACTGAGGACTGCTTTGACCGAACTGGAGAAACTGTGTCCCAAACCACATGCAGTGCTTAGCCAGTTCCTCTTCTGTCCTCCTGAGGTACTCATACCTTATCATATTTCAGGGCCTGTACTCAAAAAGCATCTCAGAGTATGCAGTGCTAAACTGATCCTATATTAGCACTATACTCTGACACTATTTGTGAATAAGGGCCCAGAGTTCTGTTTAAAGTGTTTAGAAATAGATAAGTGTGCTTCATACCAGTTTTGTTACGAGATGTCCCCAAGCCAATAGATAGCTCTGCTGTTATGTGTATCTGAGTGTGATACTATGTAGTATCAGTGAGCCAAGTTAGGCATTACTTACTGTGCACTGAATGGAGCTGTATGCATGCTACAGATTGATACTGAAGTAAAGACTTTCTTATCAACATTACCTTGGAGGCCAGCCTCCTCTAAAGCACCAAATAACGAGTAGGCTGCTACAACACAGGACCAAGCTTCCTTCTCCAAATATGAAGCATTAAAATCTACCCACCAATTTTGTTGTTTGTGGGGAAAAGCGGTCAGAAGATTTTGTAAGAGTTTCCTTATGGAAGGTAAATAATGATGAGAGAAAGATGATGATGGGAGAGAAGTAATTATTTGATAATAATTCAAATGACACCCTCTGAACTGATAATCATCCCTGTCCAGATGGTGCTCGACACATCAATAAGAGGAATGTAATTCGTAAAGTTCTGCGTAACAGAAGTGTCAACGAACCCTGACTGCCTGCCATGACGAGGTTAATCACCTGAATGAGGAAAAAGTGCATGGAACTGCTGATGGGGCGCTTTTTCGAGGGCACCATGACAGGGGATGTCAACAACTGGATAGAAAACTGATGAGCTCTCAGCTTCACACCCCCTCCCAAAAAAGGCCAGGATGGAACCTCGCAATGAGTCAGAGGACATTGTATCTATCTTCAGAGATCATTGCAGAGCCAGAATCTTGCAGGTAGGGTGTTTTTGTTGTTATTGATCTGTGTGATCAATACAAAACGGATACGTAATTGTCTTTGGAGAAGCTTGCTCTATTTCTCCCTCTATTTTGTGTAGTCTGAGCCAAATCAATAACGAGTGACTTCTATTCTCCTCAGCCCATACACTATGAGCAGTGATCATGATTATGATAGAGGTGGTAATGCAGATTTTAAAAATGTAATCTTTATTTTGACAGGGTGCCTGAACCTATTCCAGAATCTATCAACCAGCCTGTCAACGCACATGTTAATGGGAATTCTCTGGTAACAATTGTTGTAAAGCAGTGTCTGTATTTCCATCAATAGTTCAATGGTTTCATATTGAACATTCATTTTCTCCATGTATTCTGCGTACAAATTCAAGTTGGGATGGTGATCTATGTGTGCTTTATTAGGAATGTGTTCCTAATGTGTATAACTATAACTCATATGTTCAATGGTCTCTCAACAATAGGGTGCAGCATTCTATCACTTTGAAGTACAAAGGTCTGTAATGAAATTGTATAGATTGTTCATTGTACAGGTTGCTTCTGTTTTGTTTTAGAATAGTATTATTTGTTACAACAAAACTTTATTCCACAGCCATAACTGCTCTAGTTGAAGCATTGAGGGTAGAATGTGGGGTGTTGTCTTTGGAAAAAGTATTTAAGAGTTATGTCAGGTACAGTGGGGCAAAAAAGTATTTAGTCAGCCACCAATTGTGCAAGTTCTCCCACTTAAAAAGATGAGAGAGGCCTGTAATTTTCATCATAGGGACACTTAAACTATGACAGACAAAATGAGAAAAAAAAATCTAGAAAATCACATTGTAGGATTTTTAATGAATTTATTTGCAAATTATGGTGGAAAATAAGTCTTTGGTCAATAACAAAAGTTTATCTCAATACTTTGTTATATACCCTTTGTTGGCAATGACAGAGGTCAAACGTTTTCTGTAAGTCTTGTCCGGGGAAATTGTGTTATTCTGTTTACCAGTATTTTTATTTCACAAGTGTGTTATGGATTATTTATCTTATGATCACTGCAATAACAAAAGTTGTTTTGTTGGTTGATCACAATGTACTGTTGGGGCATTTAAGCCCTGAACGATGCCTGACAGGCAGTTCCGCCTCCCAGGCTGCGTGCCGCCCCCAAGACCACAGCCAATTGCATGCAAAGAACAACACAGCTAACATGGTAAGTATTTTGAGCTAGCTAGTTATCTATGCTGGTTGTTAGCTTCAAAAACTGATATGTGTATGATTATAATGGAAACTTCATGTTATGTGGATAATATTTACATTTACAGTAGGTGAGCTTCATTCCTGACAGGCTGATCAGATTGTATAGCAGCCTCAGAGGCTGATAAGTCAGGATGCTGTCTTGTAGGCTGTTTCATAGGTAAAGCACCTTGCAGGCAGATTAGCTGTCAGCACTTTATAGGCTGATGCATGTCCTCTATTCCTGGCAGGCTGGGGGGGGGGTCAATGTAAATAGTCTGGGTACCATTTGATTAGATGTTCAGGAGTCTTATGGCTGGACACCAAGGAACTTGAAGCTCTCAACCTGTTCCACTGCAGTCCAGTCGATGAGAATGGGGTGTGCTCGGTCCTCTTCTTCCTGTAGTCCACAATCATCTCCTTTGTCTTGATCACATTGAGGGAGAGGTTGTTGTCCTTGCACCACATGGCCAGGTCTCTGACCACCTCCCTATAGGCTGTCTCGTCATTGTCGGTGATCAGGCCTACCACTGTTGAGTCAACGGCGAACTTAATGATGGTATTTGAGTCGGGCCTGGCCGTGCAGTCATGAGCGCAGCCTGAGGGGCCCGTGTTGAGGATCAGTGTGGCGGATGTGTTGTTACCTACACTTACCACCTGGGGACGGCCCGTCAGGAAGTCCAGGATCCAGTTGCAGCTGGAGGTGTTTAGTCCCAGGGACCTTAGCTTATTGATGAGCTTTGAGGGCACTATGGTGTTGAACGCTGAGCTGTAGTCAATGAATAGCATTCTCACATAGGTGTTCCTTTTGTCCAGGTGGGAAAGGGCAGTGTGGAGTGCAATTGAAATTGCATCATCTGTGGATCTGTTGGGGCGGTGTGAAAATTGGAGTGGGTCTAGGGTTTGACCAGCCTTTCAAAGCACTTAATGGCTACATACGAGTGCTACGGGTTGGTCGTCATTTAGAAAGGTTACCTTAGTGTTCTTGGGCACTGGCACTATGGTGGTTTGCTTAAAACATGTTGGTATTACAAACTCGGACAGGGAGAGGTTGAAAATGTCAGTGAAGACACTTGCCAGTTGGTCAGCGCATGCTCACGGTACACGTCTGGTAATCCATCTGGCCCTGCGGCCTTGTGAATGTTGACCTGTTTAAAGGTCTTACTCACATCGACTGCAGAGAGCATGATCACACAATCTTCCGGAACAGCTGGTACTCTCATGCATGTTTCAGTGTCATTTGCCTTGAAGCGAGCATAGAAGTAGTTTAGATTGTCTGGTAGGTTTGTGTCACTGGGCAGCTCTAGGCTGTGCTTCCCTTTGTAGTCTGTAATGGTTTACAAGCCCTGCCACATCCGACGAGCGTCAGAGCCGTGTAGTACGATTAAATCTTAGGCCTCTATTGACGCTTTGCCTGTTTGATGGTTCGTCGGAGGGTATAGTGGGATTTCTTATAAGCTTCCGGGTTAGTCACTCTCCTCAAAAGCGGCAGCTCTAGCCTTTAGCTCAGCGCAGATGCTGCCTGTAATCCATGGCTTCTGGTTGGGGTATGTACGTACGGTCACTGTGGGGACGACGTCATCGATACACTTATTGATGAAGCCAATGACTGATGTGGTGTACTCCTCAATGCCATCGGAGGAATCCCGGAACATATTCCAGTGTGTGCTAGCAAAACAGTCCTGTAGCTTAGCATCTGCTTCATTTGACCACTTTTTTTATTGATCGAATCACTGGTGCTTCCTGCTTTAATTTTTGCTTGTAAGCTGGAATCATAGATAGAATTATGGTCATATTTTCCAAATGGAGGGTGAGGGAGAGCTTTGTATGGGTCTGTGTGTGGAGTAAAGGTGGTCCAGAGTTTTTTTTCCCTCTGGTTGCACATTTAACATGCTGACAGAAATTTGGTAGAACGGATTTAAGATTCCCTGCAATTAAAGTCCCCGGCTACTAGGAGCGCTGCCTCTGGGTGAGCTTTTTTCTTGTATGCGTATGGTAGAATACAGCTCATACAATGCTGTCTTAGTGCCAGCCTCTGACTGTGGTGGTTTGTAAACAGCTATGGAAAACGCAGATGAAAACTCTCTAGGTAGGTAGTGTGTTCTACAGTTTATCATGAGATACTCTACCTCAGGCGAGCAACAGCTCGAGACTTCCTTAGATCTCTGCACCAGCTGTTGTTTACAAAAATACATTGTCTTCTACCCCTTGTCTTACCAGACGCCGCTGTGCTATCCTGCGGGTATAGTGTGTAACCAGCCAGCTGTATGAAGATAGTGTAGTTGTTCAGCCCCGAGTCCGGGAAGAATGTTACAGTTTTTAATGTCCCGTTGGTAGTTTAATCTTAATCTCTTAGCTCAAGGTAAGGGACATTTAGCTTTCTAACATTCTAATTTATAAACTGATAATGAGCTCCAAACACAAATGAAAGCATGATGTTAGCATGAAATGTATCATCCCTTGGTGTAACAATCAATAAAAACGTATGCACTGATCCACCGGGGGCTCTGCCGCCTCAGCCATATTGTCAATCTATAATCAATACTTCCACACTCCTATTTATAGAGTTTATATCTAGTGATCTTGACAATGTCTTGATCATGAGAAAATTATCTGGGATCTCGAAAAAACAAATGTTGTTATGTCTTGATCATGAGATAAATAAGTTGTGATCTCAACATAACGAGGGATTCAATTTTTTTGTTTGCTACTGGGTTGGATCAGAATATATACAGTCGTGGCCAAAAGTTTTGAGAATGACACAAATATGAATTTTCACAATGTCTGCTGCCTCAGTTTGTATGATGGCAATTTGCATATACTCCAGATTGTTATGAAGAGTGATCAGATGAATTGCAATTAATTGCAAAGTCCCTCTTTGTCATGGGACAGACTGAGGGACAGATTGATATTCGGCAAAAGGTACAGGAATTGGACTGCTGAGGACTGGGGTAAAGTCATTTTCTCTGATGAATCCCCTTTCCGATTGTTTGGGGCATCCGGAAAAAAGCTTGTCCGGAGAAGACGAGGTGAGCGCTACCATCAGTCCTGTGTCAGGTCAACAGTAAAGCATCCTGAGACCTTTCATGTGTGGGGTTGTTTCTCAGCAAAGGGAGTGGGCTCACTCACAATTTTGCCTGAGAACACACCCATGAATAAAGAATGGTAACACATCCTCTGAGAGCAACTTCTACCAACCATCCAGGAACAGTTTGCTGACAAACAATGCCTTTTCCAGCATGATGGAGCACCTTGCCATAAGGCAAAAGTGATAACTAAGTGGCTTGGGGAAAAAAACATAGATTTTTTTGGGTCCATGGCCAGGAAACTCCCCAGACCTTAATCCCATTGAGAACTTTTGGTCAACCCTCAAGAGGCGGGTGGACAAACAAAAACCCACAAATTCTGACAAACTCCAAGTATTGATTATGCAAGAATGGGCTGCCATCAGTCAGGATGTGGCCCAGAAGTTAATTGACAGCATGCTAGGGCGGATTGCAGAGGTCTTGAAAAAGAAGGGTCAACACTGCAAATATTGACTCTGCATCAACTTCATGTAATTGTCAATAAAAGCCTTTGACACTTATGAAATGCTTGTAATTATAGTTCAGTATTCCATAGTAACATCTGACAAAAATATCTAAAGACACTGAAGCAGCAAACTTTGTAGAAATTAATATTTGTGTCATTCTCAAAACCTTTGGCCACAACTTTACAGTTTACCTGTGGTTATTTTGTCTACTTATTTCTTCCCAGGAACCTCAACCCTGTTTTTCACAGTCTGGTACAACCTGTGGCACAATATGTTGAAGGAAATGGGTTGAAAGTGTCTGTATCGATTTATTATCCTGAAATGTCAACTTTGGCACTTCAATCGATGTTTCTGCGCTCGATTATTCCTAGTAGAAAAGCGGCAGATGTGTTCACTTCGCCAGTGTAGCTACAAATAAATATTATCTTGGACCGAAACATCAACATCTCACCCGAAGTTGCAACAAATACTTAGTTAAGTTTTCGCCACAGGTACAACTTTTACGTTTATCTTAATTTAGGATGGATTTACTGATAGATACGTTTGCGTGCCAACATTAACGTTAGCTAGCTAACGTCACTATGTTTTGCTAGCTGTGGTAAAGTTAACGTTAGCTTGCAGTGCTAGCTAACCTCATATAGGAATGCATATGTTAGCTAGCTAGTTGCAGCCTGTCTTTCTTTACAAACTAGCGAAGACTGCTCTGCCTGTAACTGGCAGTTAACTAGCGTTAGCCAGCTAACTTCGTTGGGAAAAGCTGGAGAATATGGCTGGCTAGTAACCTAAGTTATCTTGCTGGCTGGCTTGAATGTTACACAATTCGGCCGGATCTTGGCTAACGTTATTGCTGTATGTCCTGCTCTCTATTTGACATTGTGCTCACGATTTGACATCTGTTACATCTGTCATCAAAGCTAGTGCTAGCTAACTGAGTCATCAGGTCATAAGAAACGAGAAGTTGGAGTGAAGGGTAACGTTATTAGCTAGATTAGTAACTAGTCAGCATAGGTGTAAAATAGACGTGATTCCCCTCCCTGAATGAGCCCTCTCAATAGAATAATGTATGATGATCTAGCTAACAGCACACTCTGCACTGATCCTGTGGGATGACTGTCTAATTCATTGCCTGTGCTGTTCCAGATAAACTTACACTTTTTCCACTCCTCGAAAAAAAACAAGGAAGAACCGTGCCCTTCACTTGACAGCCCTACTTTGCAGGAGATCAAGATTTGGCTATTTGTCAACGTCAATATAATTGTTCTGTTTGAGTGACCTGGTTGCTGTGCATTTTATCACGAGGAGTGTCCCCTTTCACATATTGGAGTATGAACTCTGAGTCTATTTACTGATGTCTTGCAGGTTTTCCAGGTCTTGATGGAACAGAGCAGTTTTTTCCCGCAGTGAGAGGGAAGAAGCCGTCCTTTTCTGTTTGTGGCTGAAGTTTGGAATTTGTCCGGCTCAGAGGGAGGCAGAGACTGTGGCCTAGAGCGGCTGCAAGAGGAGGGGAAGGAGGGAGGAGAATGGAACGAGCCCACAGTTTGCTCCTGAACGAGGAGGCATGCAGCCAGTTGGGAGAACACCAGAGGGCTGAATTTGTCTTTGAGTGGCTGCGCTTCCTGAAGAAGCTGCTCCCTGCTGCAGACAGGGTGAGAGGAATAAGGAAAGGAGGAGACTAGGGGAGAGCCCAGTGGGTGCTTGCAGATAATGGCCTCCCCTGTGACAGACAGCGCTTGGTGCATTCCTAAGCAGAGTCAGATCAAAAGAGGGCCATTTGAACAGGCTGAGATTAGCCCAGTGCTTTTTCTGGAGCCGTCTCTTTTAGCAGGATGCCAGTCAGTATGTCTTTCTAGGCGTGATTAAAGCAGTGAGTGCTGTAAAGGCTAAATCATGGTCTGCTCTGCTGGTTCTGTGTCATGAAGAAAAAAATGAACTACAGATGAAATGTTGATGTGATTTGTCTTGCCAGTAGCCACTATCATTTAGCAAATGGTATCCACGAGTTCCAGCTGATTCTGGGGAAGTAGATATAGGCTCTCAATGCTAATATCCCGAAGTATCCCATTAAAAAACATCAGTTGCTCATCATACAAAAATAGGGCTGCCTGACTGTGAGATCTGTTTTATGTCGTTACTGTCATCTATGTCATGTTGTCAATAAATGTTGATGGTTTCATGTTGACTTTAACTCAGTGCTCTTGAATGCAAGACACATTATTGTGAAAGGCCAAGTAACTGAACTGAGTGTATTTTCTCCCAGGCGGATGTGAAGAAGAACCAGAAGTGTCTGGTCGAACAGTTGACTGGGATTCTGATTGGTTCTCCGGGCCCTCCGACCCGATGGCTCCTAGCCCACTGCCTGGCCCTGCTCTACAGGGTGGGAGACTCACTCACCTCCAGCCACACGGTGGACAGGTGCAATGACATCATCCGCAGCAAGGACGACTCACCCAGCTACCTGCCAACTCGACTGTAAGTACAGTAGTTTGCGGCAGCTGAAATCCCCATCAGTTATAGAGGGGTGATGGTGCATATAAATTATCAGACTGATTACACATTAATGATTATAATGTTTGTTACTCATGGGGATACTTTAAAGCTTCTATGACATTCCATGTTTACATGGCTGTTGAAATCACTCTTGTTATGATTAACTACTGTTCACCGAAATGGCAAATTCATACAGTAGCATTACACTAGTATGTAATGAACTTCTTTAAAAAAAAAAAATAAAAAAAAAAAGACTTTGGATTACACAGTGTGTGCACTGTGCAGTCAAGAGGAATGGTATTTTCAACATCTGAAAGAACTTTGTAACTGATTTCCTTTTTTTTGTCTATAGGGCAGCCATTGCCTGTCTGGGTGCCATTTATGAACAGCTTGGCCGTTTGCTTGTCAACACATTTAAAGAGACTTTGGCAAATTTGTTGAAGGCCATAAAGTCTGCAGAGGTGAGTGTACAATTTAAAGGATCTGCAATGGTAATGCAAAAATGTATTGATATACCACTGTGCTAGCCAGTGGCAATATGAAGGCCAGTGTTTTATGTCTGAATAGCTGATAAACACTGAGTATAAGAAAACATTAGGGACACCTTCCTAATATTGAGTTGCATCCCCCTTTTTGCCCTCAGAATAGCCTCAATTTGTCGGGGCAGGGACTCTTGAAGGTATCAAGCCTTCCACAGGGATGCTAGCCCATGTTGACTCCAATGCTTCCCACAGTTGTGTCAAGTTGGCTAGATGTCCTTTGGGTGGTGTACCATTCTTGATACACACGGGAAACTTTTGTGTGTAAAACCCAGCAGCGTTGCACTTCTTGACACAAATCGGTGTGCCTGGAACCTACTACCATACCCTGTTCAAAAGCACTTAAATCTTTTGCCTTGCCCTTTCACCCTCTGAATGGCACACATACACAATCCATGTCTCAATTATCTCAAGGCCTTTAACCAGTCTCCTCCCCTTCATCTACACGGATTTAAGTGGATTTAAGTGACATCAACAAGGGATCATATCTTTCACCTGGATTCACCTGGTCAGTCTATGTCATGGAAAGAGCAGGTGTTCTTAATGTTCAAATTGTATTGGTCGCATAGCCATATTTAGCAGATGTTATTGCGGGTGTAGCTAAATGCTTGTGTTCCTAGCTCCAACAGTGCAGTAGTATCTAACAGTTCACAACAATACGCACTAATATAGAAGTAAAATAATGGAATTAAGAAATATCTAAATATTAGATTGAGCAATGTCTGAGTGGTGTTGACTAAAATACAGTAGAATAGCATACATTATATACATATAAGATGAGTAAAGCTGTGTGTAAACATTATTTAAACATTATTAATGTGACTAGTGTCCTGTTATTAAAGTGGTCAGGGATTCCAAGTAAATGTGTATATAGTACAGCAGCCTCTAAGGTGCAGGGTTGAGTAACCGGGTGGTAGCTGGCTAGTGATGGCTAGTTAGCAGTCTGATGGGCTTGAGATAGAAGCTGTTTTTCAGTCTCGGTACCAGCTTTGATGCACCTGCACTGACTTCACCTTCTGGAAGATAGCGTAGTGAACCGGCCGTGTCTCGGGTGGTTGATGTCCTTAATTATCTTTTTGGCCTTCCTGTGACATCGGGTGCTGTAGGTGTCCTGGAGGGCAGGTAATTTGCCCCCAGTGATGCTTTGGGCAGACCGCACTACCCTTTGGAGAGCTCTGCGGTTGCGGGCGGTGCAGTTGCCGTACCAGGTGGTGATGGAGCCCGACAGAATGCCCTCAATTGTGCATCTGTAAATGTTTGAGGGTTTTAGGTGCCAAGCCAAATTTCTTCAGCCTCCTGAGGTTGAAGAGGCGCTGTTGTAACTTCTCCACCACACTGTGTGGGTGGACCATTTCAGATTGTCAGTGTTGTGTACACCGTGGAACTTGAAGCTTTCCACCTTCTCCACTGTGGCCCCGTCTATGTGGATAGGGGCTACCTTTGCTGTTTTCTGAAGTCCACGATCAGCTCCTTTGTTTTGTTGAGGTTGAGTGAGAGATTATTTTTCTGGAACCACTCTCCCATGGCCCTCACCTCCTCCCTGTAGGCTGTCTCGTCATTGTTGGTAATCAGGCCTACTACTGTTGTGTTGTCTGCAAACTTGATGATTTAGTTGGAGGCGTATGTGGCCACGCAGTCATGGGTGAACAGGGAGTATAGGAGGGGGTTGAGCACGCTATTCTTGTGGGGCCCCTATGTTGAGGTTTATGCCACTGAGCAGATACTTTTATTCAAAGCGACTTAAAGTACAGTGAGTGCCTATATTTTCAGTATGTGTAGCATATGTAATCCCTGCGGGGATTGAACCCACAACCTTGGCATGGCTGTTGCCAAACTCTTACCAATTGAGCCACACAGGACCACTGATGAATTGTGTTGTCTGTCCGTGCTCCAGTCCCAGGGCCGCTATGAGATCATGCTGAGCGTGGAGAAGATCCTGAGGGGCCTGGGGGTCAGCGCCGTGCCCTGTCACAGAGACATCTACAAGGCTACACGCGCCTGTCTCACCGACCGCTCCATGGCCGTGCGCTGTGCTGCCGCCAAGGTATCTACTGCCTACCGCTTTCCTCCCTCCAGCTAAACTGCTGCTGCTCCAAACTCATGGAGAATACATAAACTGTATAGCCAGCTGATGGTGCTACCACGTTAAGCATATTACACATTGTTCTCATTCTACATTGTGTTAGGACATATGTCATTCAAACATGCATTCCTCCCTCCAACCATGGGGCATACACTGTATGGCTGGTGGCGCTATCAAGTTAGGCAATACATTACTATCAGTTTATGTTCTTTTGGTCTCACTGAATCAACAAAGTTAAGACCATGGTCATTCAATTGAGCTTCATTTCACACTGATGCGTGTCTTTTTTTGTTGATTTTTCATATACAGTTGAAGTTGGAAGTTTACATACACCTAAGCCAAATACATTTAAACTCAGTTTTTCACAATTCCTGACATTCAATTCTAGAAAAAATTCCCTGTCTTAGGTCAGTTAGGATCACCACTTTATTTTAAGAATGTGAAATGTCAGAATAATTAGTAGAGAGAATTAATTATTTCAGCTTTTATTTCTTTCATCACATTCCCAGTGGGTCAGAAGTTTACATACACTCAATTAGTATTTGGTAGCATTGCCTTTAAATTGTTTAACTTGGGTCAAATGTTTCGGGTTACCTTCCACAAGCTTCCCAAAATAAGTGGGGTGAATTTTGGCCCATTCCTCCTGACAGAGCTGGTGTAATTGAGTCAGGTTTGTAGGCCTCCTTGCTCGCACACACTTTTTCAGTTCTGCCAACAAAATGTCTATAGGATTGAGGTTAGGGCTTTGTGATGGCCACTCCAATACCTTGACTTTGTTGTCCTAAAGCCATTTTGCACAACCTTGGAAGTATGCTTGGAGTCATTGTCCATTTGGAAAAACCATTTGCGACCAAGCTTTAACTGATGTCTTGAGATGTTGCTTCAATATATCCACATCATTTTCCTACCTCATGATGCCATCTATTTTGTGAAGTGCACCAATCCCTCCTGCAGCAAAGCACCCCCAGAACATGATGCTGCCACCCCCGTGCTTCACGGTTGGGATGGTGTTCTTCGGCTTGCAAGCCTCACCCTTTTTCCTCCAAACATAACGATGGTCATAATGAACAAACAGTTCTATTTTTGTTTCATCAGATCGGAGGACATTTATCCAAAAAGTACAATCTTTGTCCCCATGTGCAGTTGCAAACCGTAGTCTGGCTTTTTTATGGTGGTTTTGGAGCAGTGGCTTCTTCCTTGCTGAGCGGCCTTTCAGGTTTTGTCAATATAGGACTAGTTTTACTATGGATACAGATACTTTTGTACCTGTGTCCTCCAGCATCTTCACAAGGTCCTTTGCTGCTGTTCTGGGATTGACTTGCACTTTTCGCACTAAGGTGCGTTTATCTCTAGGAGACAGAACGCATCTCCTTCCTGAGCGGTATAACGGCTGCGTGGTCCCATGGTGTCTATACTTGCGTGCTATTGTTTGTACAGATGAACGTGGTACCTTCAGGCATTTGGAAATTGCTCCCAAGGATGAACCAGACTTGTGAAGGTCTACAATGTGTTTTCTGAGGTCTTGGCTGATTTCTTTGGATTTTTCCATGATGTCAAGCAAAGAGGCACTGAGTTTTTTAGGTAGGCCTTGAAATACGTCAACAGGTACACCTCCAATTGACTCAAATTATGTCAATTAGCCTATCAAAAGCTTCTAAAGCCATGTAATAATTTTCTGGAATTTTCCTAGCTGTTTAAAGGCACAGTCAACTTAGTGTATGTAAACTTCTGACCCACTGGAATTGTGATACAATGAAAAATCTGTCTGTAAACAATAGTTGGAAAAATTATTTGTGTCATGCACAAAGTAGATGACCTAACCGACTTGCCAAAACTATAGTTTGTTAACAAGACATTTGTGGAGTGGTTGAAAAACAAGTTTTAATGACTCCAACCTAATTGTATGTAGACTTCCGACTTCAACTGTAGATAAGACGGTGTATGTAACATATTTGCCGTCCGTGTATGTTTCTAAATGTCTGTGTGATGTCTGGCAGTGTCTTCTGGAGCTGCAGAGAGAGGCTGTGTTTCTGTGGACTTCAGAGTTGGAGAACGTAGCCACGCTCTGCTTCAGGGCGTTTGAGAGCTCCAACTACGATGTGCGTGTGGCCATCTCCAAACTGCTGGGTACCCTGCTGGCCACAGCCGTAGAGCCCAAACAACCCACTGGTACAGTAGGCTACAATGGATGACAAGAGTTGGTAGAATCGCGATTGTTGAGGTTTTGGGATTAAACTGTCTGCTTTTAACTGTGTTTCTTTCTTATGTGGGATTGTAGTGTGGGATTTAGAAGAAACTACACTGCTCAAAAAAATAAAGGGAACACTAAAATAACACATCCTAGATCTGAATGAATGAAATAGTCTTATGAAATACTACATAGTTGAATGTGCTGACAACAAAATCACACACAAATTATCAATGGAAATCAAATTTATCAACCCATGGAGGTCTGGATTTGGAGTCACACTCAATATTAAAGTGGAAAACCACACTACAGGCTGATCCAACTTTGATGTAATGTCCTTAAAACAAGTCAAAATGAGGCTCAGTAGTGTGTGTGGCCTCCACGTGCCTGTAATGACCTCCCTACAACGCCTGGGCATGCTCCTGATGAGGTGGCGGATGTTCTCCTGAGGGATCTCCTCCCAGACCTGGACTAAAGCATCCGCCAACTCCTGGACAGTCTGTGGTGCAACGTGGATGGAGCGAGACATGATGTCTCAGATGTGCTCAATTGGATTCAGGTCTGGGGTACGGGCGGGCCAGTCCATAGCATCAATGCCTTCCTTTTGCAGGAACTGCTGACACACTCCAGCCACATGAGGTCTAGCATTGTCTTGCATTAGGAGGAACCCAGGGCCAACCGCACCAGCATATGGTCTCACAAGGGGTCTGAGGATCTCATCTCGATACCTAATGGCAGTCAGGCTACCTCTGGCGAGCACATGGAGGGCTGTGCGGCCCCCCAAAGAAATGCCACCCCACACCATGACTGACCCACCGCCAAACCGGTCATGCTGGAGGATGTTGCAGACAGCAGAATGTTCTCCACGGCGTCTCCAGACTGTCACGTCTGTCACATGTGCTCAGTGGGAACCTGCTTTCATCTGTGAAGAGCACAGGGTGCCAGTGGCAAATTTGCCACTCTTGGTGTTCTCTGGCAAATGAAAAACGTCCTGCACGGTGTTGGGCTGTAAGCACAACCCCTACCTGTGGACGTCGGGCCCTCATACCACCCTCATGGAGTCTGTTTCTGACCTTTTGAGCAGACACATGCACTTTTCATGCCTGCTAGAGGTCATTTTGCAGGGCTCTAGCAGTGCTCCTCCTGCTCCTCCTTGCACAATGGTGGAGGTAGCGGTCCTGCTGCTGGGTTGTTGCCCTCCTACGGCCTCCTCCACATCTCCTGATGTACTGGCCTGTCTCCTGGTAGCGCCTCCATGCTCTGGACACTACGCTGACAGACACAGCAAACCTTCCTACCACAACTCGCATTGATTTGTCATCCTGGATGAGCTGCACTACCTGAGCCACTTGTGTGGGTTGTAGACTCCGTCTCATGCTACCACTAGAATGAAAGCACCGCCAGCATTCAAAAGTGACCAAAACATCAGCCAGGAAGCATAGGAACTGAGAATTGTCTGTGGTCACCACCTGCAGAACCACTCCTTTATTGGGGGTGTCTTGCTAATTGCCTATAAATTTCCACCTGTTGTCTGTTCCATTTGCACAACAGCATGTCAAATTTATTGTCAATCAGTGTTGCTTCCTTAGTGGACAGTTTGATTTCACAGAAGTGTGATTGACTTGGAGTTACATTGTGTTGTTTAAGTGTTCCCTTTATTTTTTTGAGCAGTGTATATTAAAGAAAATAGAATATAGTTGAAAATAAAACAATATTGACCCTTCTCTTCCTCTGCGTGTCTTCCTCCCAGCTCACAGACAGGGCTCCAGACGCAGCTCCTTGGAGGAGGTGATGGATCTGCTGACTGGGGGGTTCCTGCGTGGTGGGGCTGGCTTCCTCAGGGCCAGTGGAGACAAGCTCAAAGGGACCAGCTCTGTTAGCAAAGACATCCGCATCGGCATCACTCAGGTCAGCTCTCTCTGTCTCCATCCTACATGTTAGGCTATGAGTGTTTTTCTGACCACGTGGCCTGACTAGGAAACACTTGCCCCAGTAAATTTTCCTGGTCCGGTCACATGGGTCAGGAAATTTCCTGGCTCTATACATGTGCTCATATGTATTGGGTGCAACTTACTCTTTTCTTTCTTGATTTTGAGTTTGTTCTTGTTCTGTCTAGTCGTGTGTGGTGTTTGTGTCGTGTCTGGGCGGCGTGTGGCTGGAGGCCAACTTCTCCGCCCTGCTGGTCCTGCTCATGGAGCTGGTGTCTCAAACACGGGCCACCCAGACTCCCGCAGACGCCGTGTGCTGCAGACGCTGCATCTCCTTCATCCTCAGGGCCACACTGGGATCTCTGCTGGGGGAGAAGGCCCAGATCGCTGCTGCCAAGGAGATCTGCCTGGCCATAGGCAAACAGAAGAGGGCCGTGGGTGAGGGGAAGCTTTAATAGACCATTACACATTGATTGACAAGGATGGATTGCGGAAAGATGTTCTCAGAAATGTCACTTCTTGAATGATACATAGGCTTTTCCCCATTCGTCTTTCCTTGAGTTTTTTTATTTATTTATTTTTTGTCACGCCCTCTCCTTCCCTGTTTCTCAAAACGCATTGGACGAGAAGGCCAGAGTGGAGGGACCTCGGATCTTCTCCTCCAATGTGATGGGAGAAATAAGGGGAGGGTGCAAGGTATCTAGGAAAGGCGAATTGATGAAGTGCCAATTTTGTTTGAGTGGTTAGAAGAATGATGATCTCATACAGGCCCGACGATGTCATTATGTGCATGTCAGCCTTTCAGATTGACAGTGGGGACTCCTGAAGTGCTTTTCCTTGGTGGTCATGGTCATCTTTTCCCTCCAGATGCGGCCATGTGTGATGGGAATGTGGAGACGCGGGTCACCACCACAGACGTAGCTGCCAGTCAGCATGTGTTGGTGTGTGCCCTGCTGGAGCTGGGTAGCCTGGTACAGGGCCTGGCATCTACTGCTGCATCGCTACTCACTGACACCAGCACAGGTGGGGCCTGAACACACACACACACACGCACAGAGACTTGTTCCCAGTCTCTTGTCTCTTCAGCTCTGTCCCCTGAGGAATCTGCGTTAAATGGTCGTATTATGGAAAAGCTGTGTGTGGTTTTTATGCCATGTGGGCAGTCTCTGTATTGCATGGGAGTGTTCAGTGGTCTATGAAGATGAGTTGGTGACAAAGAGAGTAGAGAGAGAGAGAGTGATAAGAGATGGGGGGGGGAGAGTTGGTGACAGCGAGGGGAGGGGAGAGAGAGTTGGTGACAGCGAGGGGGGGAGGGAGCGTGACAGAGAAAGAAGAGGGGGAGGGCAGAGAAACTGTGGAGGTGAGTAGGTCACAGCGCCTGGACTGCTGTGCTGACTCAGGACTCTGTGCTAAACAACATTAGTCTACATTTTCAACAACAAATATGTTTTATATAACCTTTATTTAACTAGGCAAGTCAGTTAAGAACAAATTCTTATTTACAATAGCGGCCTACCCCGGCTGGGCCAATTGTGTGGCACTCTATGGGACTCCCAATCACGGCCGGATGTGATGCAGCCGAACCAGGGACTGTAGTGACGCCTCTTGCACTGAGATGCAGTGCCTTAGACCACTGCGCCACTTGGGAGCCTTAATGAAGGTTCTATGACAGGATAAAAATAGACTAGTGGAACAGAGCCCGACATCTTATTATATATTACCTACCAAGTTTCACAGACAAATGCTCAAGGCTCAATATACTGTGTGTGCCTGTCTGAGAGTATAGTTTTGACACATTTTAACTTCTCTGCTTCTGTGGTATTCCTCCCTCCCAGCCCTGCTGGACACGGTGATCTCAGTTCTGCTCCACCCCAGTGTGTCAGCACGGTTAGCGGCTGCTTGGTGTCTACGCTGTGTGGCCGTGGCCCTGCCTTCCCAGGGGGCCGTGTTGTTGGACCGCTGTGCAGAGAGACTCAACGCCCTCAAGTCCTGCCCCGAGGCCGTGGCCGGGTACAGTTCTGCTATCGCCGCCCTGCTGGGGGCAGTGCAGCACTGCCCACTGGGCATCCCCCACACTAAAGGCAATGTAAGGACTGGGCTTCGTCTGGGTAACCTTGAGCTAGCAACAAATACACATAGGCCTGTTTATAGTCGAGGCCTTGTATGCACACTATTTGTGATTTATGTCTGTTTAATGGCTCTTCCATAGTTCAGTCAGATGCTCCACTAAATCAGTGGGAGCGGATGTAATCGTACAGGTATCTAAACGATAAGTGACCCTCTGTTCCCAGGTGGTGATGGGTCTGGCCGAGGACCTGCTCCGTTCAGCCACTCAGAACAGCCGCATCTCCATCCAACGCACACAGGCTGGCTGGCTGCTGCTCTCCTCCCTCAATACCCTAGGTATGTCCATCCACCCTCTGCTGATGTGTTTGCTGGACCAATGGAAATAAATGGCCTCATTTAAAAAAAAAAAAATGGTGTTTTTATTCGGCAGTTAGGCATCTTCAGATCTGGGACTTTCTCACACCTTGCCAACTACTGCTGTCTTTGTGTGCAATAGGGATCTTATCTCAGTGAGATTAGCCTGTGTGAATGAAGGTTGATTAACGTCTGTAGGTCCAGCGGTGGTAGAGCACCACCTCCCCAGGATGCTGGTGCTGTGGAGGTGTGCCTTCCCTCCCTCCATCAGAGACCTGGACATGGAGCTCCGCCGTGGGGACCACTTCACCTGGCAGGTCACCCTGGAGGGCCGCGCCGGGGCGCTGTGTGGTGAGATGCGCACTCTTCTATACTCACCGTTAATTGAACACAAGCCGGGTTGTTTCAGTTGAATGCTTATGTTAGTTTAAGTTTTAACTTTCACCTCTAGGTCGATCTGATGTCTCCTAATGTTGATATGTTGTTGTTTTGTCCCAGCCATGAAGAGCCTGGTGATTCACTGCAGAGATCTCCTGACTGATGATGTCATAGGTCGTCTCCTGACCCCCCTGGCCTGTGCTGTGGCTCTGCTCACCAAGTGAGTCACACCAAGTTCTCACACCAGACCTCTGTCATAGGCCATGTTCCATTGTTTGTATTCGTACACCTAAGTATGCTAAAAATAATTCTGCATAATACTTGTTTCCATATGAGGTGGTATGCTAATGTGGATGGATATTTGACCAGAGAGACTTTAAACCTCATCACTGATGAAGACGGCCACTTAGTTCTGGCCCGAAGGATACCACTAGCGCTAAAAGTACCTCCGTGTTAGATGATCAATATCCAAGAACATTTCTGGTGCGTTGCCAAGTCCCCACTTAACAGTTCACTGTTCAAGGACACAGTCAGCCAAACTGCTTCTCTCATTCCTTCTGAGTGCGGATTGTGTACCGTGTTATTTCTAACCAAACTGAAAAAACAAGAGTATACTTGACTTGAGACTGTTTAATAAGCTGCCTTTTTTGGGGTGGGGGCTGAAACCTATATGCTTGTGTATTGCAGGGTGCCTACTCTGATCAAATCCTATGGCAACCTGATTAAAAACACCTCGGTAGTCTTCAGACTGAGGGTCTATGAGATCCTGGCTCTGTTGCCCCCAAAGACATACGAAGGTGAGAGCTCTTTTCAATGCTGCTCTCTGTGACTGCTAGTCATAGACGCTTATACATTGGAAGACTAGCCCTTTGGTGGTTTAAAGGAGATCCTAATAAACATAATGGCCTTTATTTGACCCCCCCCCCCCTCTCCCCATTTGTTTTGTACACTGCTGCTACTCGCTGTTTATTATCTATGCATAGACACTTTACCCCTACCTACATGTACAAATTACCTCGACTAACTTGTACCCCCGCACATTGACTCGGTACCGGTACCCCCTGTTTTTGTTGTTGTTATTTTATTGTTACTCTTTATTTTTTACTTTTTTTTTTTAAAGTCTATTTCTTGAACTGCATTGCTGGTTAAGGTCTTAACCTGTTTTGAGGTTAATTAATTTGATATAAAATCACTTACCTTAACCCCAGACATCTGGCTCTTCTGTTCCCCCTTCCACACAGAGTTTGACAACATTCTTGTCTATGTAAATTGGCATTGTGCTCTTGATGTTGACATCAAGGCTGTGGTATTGATTGCTAACCTCAGATATGTTACCCTGATGTCTCCCATCCATCCACACAGAGAGTTTTGGCATCGTGCTGAAGCAGCTGGTGACAGACATCACTGGGCCAGAGAACGTGGTGTGTTCAGAGCTGACGTTACTACCACCCCTCTGTCACAGTGATGACCTGGCACTACTGGGCCCCGCTCTGCAGGACATGGACCAGCACTACATAGAAGAGCAGGTCTGTCAGAGGCCGAAGGGAGTTGTCACCATATCATTACAAATACAACTAATGTATTGGATCTCTGTCACACTCAATCACTTGGTGCTGTGAAACAGTAGAGATTGTGTGCATCTATGAAGGAGGACAAACAAACCTTTAGGATTGAGATGCAGCCGTTCAAACGTAGTGCTCTCTGTGTGCGTAGAGAAAGACGTGTGTGTGTGTGTGTGTGTGTGTGTGTGTGTGTGGAGACCTAGGTGTGTGACCTTGCTGTGTTGTCTGTTGCAGTTACAGAGGAGCAGTGTTGGGGGAGGGACCCTGGAGTACGACCCCTTCACCATCTGTGTGAAATGCCAGGATGTTCCCGCCCCCCTACCCCCGCCTGCTGCCCTAACCACCGCTGCCATACAGCTCTTTGGAGTCATTTTTCCCCACATCATCGTCCCACTGAGGTACACACACTCACTCACTATGTCTTACTCTACTTGTGAGGACTTTTAACGGACCAACAATTGAGGACTGGCAAAATGTCCTCACTTCTCAATTTGAGTTGGTTTACTATTCTTGTGAGGACTTCTGGTACTCACAAGTACAGTATAGTAAAACTTAGTACACCCACTCTACTTTGACACAGACATGCCAACCGCCTAAGTTTCTTACTATGTGGCTCTGTGCTTCATCGCCTGACTCTCCTTGTTGCAGGACACAGATTCTGGAACAGTTCACAGAGTCTCTGAAGCAGTTGAAGGGTGTTCGTCAGCAGACTGTCCAGACTCATGTGACTGCCGCCCTCTGCAGTGTCCTGAAGGTATACACTCAGAGTCTGAACTCTGACATATTGGTAGCCCCGGTAGCCTTGCCGTTGGATTACCAACCTATATGATAGAATGTTTTGTTTTTTGTCTACAGACAATGTCAATAGGTGAATAATAATGCTTTTCTTTTTCACACAATTTCATCAATGATGCAACAAGTGCAATGTCATTGTGCAATTTCCTTTTTTATGACAAACTACGCGATTACAATTTGTGGATATTTCCACAGTTGTTAACCCCTCTCTCATTTCTCTGTGTATAGCACCTAGGCTCCAGTCGGGTAGGTTTGGGTCCAGAAGAGGTTCGGAAGCCAGCTCTGGGTCTGTTGGTGGGGGCTCTGGAGAGCTCGAACCCCCTGCTGCGCTGCATGGCTGCTGAGGGACTGTCTCGCTTGGTACAGGTGGTCAACGACCCTGCATTCACCGTCTCCATGACCCTGGTCAGCTTCGACAAGTGAGTGGTCAACCCCCAATCCCATTCCACACACACCGTAGGCTACATACCTCTTGGTATGCAGGGGTCAGCTCCAGCTCAGCCCAGTCAAAGCTCTTCTCTGTCCTGGCACCCCAATGGTGGAAGCAGTTTGCCCCCTCAAGGTAGGACCGCAAAGTCCCTGCCTATTTTCCCGAAAATATCTGAAACCCTACCTCTTCAAGGAAGTATCTTAAATGAATCTCATGGTGCTGTGATGTGGTTGTCTAAGAGTATAGTTTTGACACATTTTAACTTCTCTTCTTCTGTGGTATTCCTCCCTCTCAGCCCTGCTGGACACGGTGATCTCAGTTCTGCTCCACCCCAGTGGATCTTAATAAGAATGCGCTAATTGTCAGATCTCTGGATAAGAGCTTCTGCTAAATTACTCAAGTGTAAAATAGAAATGTACTAGCACACTGGCACCAGTCTCAAAACATCAACCAGAATCGGTGATATTGCAATGTCTTGCATGGTCTTCATTTAGGAGTCCATTTTAGCTAATGTTGTGACGTTTGTGTGTTGGTTGGACATCCGTTTAGCAGTTGGACAGTGCGTAGGACCTCAGATTGATCCCATCTCACCCCCACCAGGTTGAAGACAGCCCGGGATGCTGTGACCCGTACGGGTCATGCCCTGGCGCTGGGTTCACTGTACCGCTATGTAGGGGGCATCAGCTCTCCCCAGCACTTGTCTGCCTGTGTGGGCATCCTCTTCACCCTGTCCCAGGACAGCACCTCCCCCGAGGTCCAGGTACAGTAATGATTACCAAGCAGATTTACTTCAGAGTTTGTTTCTACCGCCACACACAAAACAGCGGTTTACAAACGTTACAGAAGTATGAACGGACCCTTTGCATCACTTCCACAGCTTAAAAAGACATTGAAAAGGTCTAACCGGAAACAGTCTCTGTCAACATGTAGAGTTGTCTCAACCAATGACTCTTGTTTCCTCTTTGTCTGTACCAGAGGTGGGCGCTGCACTCTCTGTCCATGGTGATAGATCATGCTGGTCCTTTGTACCATGGCCATGTGGAGGCTAGCTTCACCCTGGTGCTGAGGTTGCTGCTGTCTATCCCCCCTACCCACGTAGAGGTCCACCAGAGCCTGGGCCGCTGCCTCAATGCCCTCGTCACCACCCTGGGACCTGACCTACAAGGTGACTCTACTCACCTCATAGTCACACGCTGAGTCACTGGGAAGTAGAAATCTAATACCAGAGAAAATACATTTGATTTCTTGGATTGTATTGCAAAATGTAATATTCATAATATTGCTGCACGTAATTCATAATTGTTTAAGACTGTAGAACTGGCACTACACAGTAGGTGTGCCCTAACCCTGGTATGTGTATTAGTGTCTGACCCATTTTGTGCCCCAGGCGAGGGCCAGTCTGTGTCGGCCCTGCGGACGTCGTGTCTGGTGGGCTGTGCGGTGATGCAGGACAGTCCAGACTGTCTAGTCGAGGCCCAGGCCATCTCCTGTCTGCAGCAGCTGCACATGTTCGCCCCGCGCCACGTCAACCTGGCGAGCCTGGTGCCCAGCCTCTGTGTGAGTAGTTGCCCCAAGCTAATCCTGAACTGTGCCAAGGTTCTAGGTAGCTAATGCTAATGAGAAGCTGTTTCATACCTAGGTCGATAATTAGCTAATGTCATTCCTGGCTAATGCTAAGCTATTGAGCTAAGGATTCTATTAGTCTCAGGCAGCAATCAGTCATGCACACACTCACTCCAACACGCCTCTCTGTCTGTCGGGCAAATGACGTGATCAATTTAGTTTTAAACTTGTTAAGCCATATTGTCCCAGTGAGTGTTTCTGTAGTGGCTTCCTCTGTAGTGACCGTGTGTATTCTCTCTCATACAGGGAATCTTGTTGGATTATTCTATGTTGGTAGGTTCTTTCCCCTGCCTGCAGGAGTTGCGGTGTCAAGTTGTATTTTGCTATTGGCACTGCTCCTGCTTTCTTAGCAGTGTTTTCTTTGTCACCCTGTTGATTTTCACTTTGGTTGTCTTTTTCTTGTCATTTTGGTTCTCTTCTGTGAGTTTGAACTAACCCTATCAGGCATCCACAGCGAGCATGAGCCGATTCCCTCCCTCACAGCCCTCTACTCCACGGGTAGTGCCAAGGATTTGTTTTTGCGTCAGTGGCTCTTTTCTCAAAATCCTCCTTTCTTCACACTGGATGGCTATTCGGATCACTAGTGTAGGTCAAGGGGTAAAAACAGTCCCCCACGAGCCTCTGTCAACTGCTTGTTGCTCTATTTATCGGAGTAGAGTGTTCTGCTATCAGTTCTGAGGAATGATGACCTTTGACCAAATGACCATACAAGCTGTAAAGACTGATCTGATGACACAGGTCTAAATAGCATCAATCAAATAGCATCAATCAAATATAAAGTAGTCACTGGCACAAGTAAAACTATCCTTCACAGTTCCTCTGATTTCCCACACTCCTCTAGCCTGGTCCCAGATCTGTTTGTGCTGTCTTGCCAACTCAGGCGTGACCGTGACCATAGGAGTTGGCAAGACGGAACAGGTAGATCTGGGACCAGGCGAATCCTCTGGAAAGGCTTCTGTTTGTTTGATATGACAGGGTGATTAACAGCATCATGGTACCAGGGAGGACTGGTCAATAGTGTCCTCTCCCAGAGAGCTAATAACATTTCTATTGCTCGTTGTTTGTCGTCTATCGTCTGTGTTGGAACTCACACTCTGTTCTATTTTCTGTTCCCCCTGGTTTGATATGATTTTCCAGTTAGCAGGCCAAATGATTTTGGATTCAGTTGTTGACACACAAACTGAAATAATTGCTTTTAGCTGAAATATCTCTATTTCAGTTTCGCTCGCTGCTCACAGCAATTATTTGTATCCGTTCCAACATGATGTTTAGCTGAAAATGAATATGGCCACCACTTCTCTATGATAGTGTTTCTACTGGGGTTTTGAACAGAGTAGTCAGACTGTTAACATGGATGGACTGGGCCCTGTAATGAGATCTCACTCTCAGTTCACGTCTGTCCTGTTTTATTAATTCAGTTGTATTTTAACCAAAGTGCTTATCACTTCTTGATGATGGGATGTACTACTTTGACTTTAAAACAGACAGAATGGTCACCCTCTCTACCTGTGTTTAGTACCTCTATGTAGTCCTCATATGCTGAGTTGCTTAAGTGTGTGTGTGTGTCTCTGCGTGTGCGTATGTGCTTGGTGTGTGTGTAGGTGAACCTTTGCAGCTCGTACCTGTCTCTGCGTCGTGCTGTGGTGGCCTGTCTCAGACAGCTGGCCCAGAAGGAAGCCCTGGAGGTGTCTGAGCATGCTGTGGCCCTTGTCAAGGAGCTGCCCCGCAGGGACAACACACATCTTGGTGAGACAAAAAAAAACACACACACTTTGAGACACAAACACACTGAGATACAAGCCGAGATGTCTGGTCACTTACCTTCACCAGCAAATCTATACTTTTCTTGTAATGCTCAGCATGTGCAAATGGACTTTTGAATAATTAACAGACTTTAAGTAGCTTAATAATATGCTGTAGAGAAGCCCCATTGTGACCAGTGTCTCCTCTCCTCCACAGATGTGACCATTAAGGAGGTGGGCCTGGAGGGGGCTCTGTTCAGCCTGCTGGACCGGGAGTCAGACCCCCGTCTCTGTCAGGACATCCAGGAGACTCTGGTCCATATGATGAGTTCCATCGCCACGGGGAAACTGGCCCACTGGCTCAAACTCTGCAAAGACGTCCTGTCTGCCTCTGCAGGTGGGTGTGATGTCAAACGGAAGAGACGTCCTTCTCTTTCTGTTACTGGGTGTAGTGTTCTACCCAACAAGGCCGATGTCAAAAGGACTTTATTTGACGCCAAATATTCTCCTTACTGATGCAATCTATCGCATGGATGTAGTTTAAGTTGATGGCTATACTACTTCACCCCAGCTGTCTCTGTGGTTTGTTGTGTCAGAATCCACAGCCCCGGTAGAGACCAACCAGGAGGAGGAGGGAGAGAGGGACGACGACGCGTCAGTCTTCCACGCCACGTCAGAGTCCAGCGGGCCCTTCACCAACCTGCGCTGGACCACGCGGGTCTTCGCTGTGGAGTGCGTGTGTCGCATCATCGCCCTGTGTGAGAGCCACGGACACCCTGCCCACTTCGACATGGCCCTGGCCCAGGAGCACCGCCTGCATGAGTCCACCGGTGAGGGAAGCCATTTTGTGGGAACTTACCTACCTTATGAGCTGTTTTCAATAGTGTCCCTGCTCCGACAAAGGTCATTATAGACCGAAAGCTTAGCAAATGAAAACTCTGCTTAGACTTTTGTCAGATGGAATTTCAGTCCTTTTCCACCTGCTACTCTTCCTAACAAAAACAATGCATTGTTTAATCACACATTTTATTCGAATGGCATCTTGTGGAGCATCTAGATGCCATTTCCATGTGTTATTGAACGTCTGTTCACATGTCATATATCCTACCCTCTCTTCCCTGCCAGACTTCCTGGTCCTTCACCTGGCTGCCCTGATCCGCATGGCCTTCATGGCCGCCACTGACCACAGTGACAAGCTGAGGCTCTCTGGCCTACAGACTCTACTGGTCATCATCCGCAAGTTCGCTGCCATCCCAGAGCCGGAGTTCCCTGGCCACGTCATCCTGGAGCAGTATCAGGCTAACGTGAGTCTCTGTCATGTCTTCTACTACCACGGATGGGGGAATGAGCGTTCCAGGCTTATTCAAAGACTCCTCTCTCTTTTTAATGCGTAGGTTGGAGCTGCTCTGAGACCAGCCTTTACTGCAGACGCACCTCCTGATGTGACAGCCAAAGCCTGCCAGGTGTGGCCATCTAGTGCTCTGTACTTTATTTTCTACTTTTAACAAATAATGATTGAATATGGTCCTCTGATTTGAGCTATCACTGAATACATAGTCTTTCCACTGTGCTGCCTGACAGGTGTGCAGTGCGTGGATCGCCAGTGGGGTGGTCAGTGATCTGAGGGATCTGAGGAGGGTGCATCAGCTCCTGGCCTCTTCGCTGGTCAAGGTCCAGGCAGGGAAGGAGGTGCCCAGTCAGCTCTACAACGAGGGAACATCCACCATGGAGACACTGGCTGTGCTCAAGGCCTGGGCTGAGGTAAGTCATTGCTGGCTGATCCCAGTCCAAGCCTGTCATCCATCAACACTTGCATTAAAAGCCACATCCTCTACTAGTTGAACTCCTGGTTGAAGTCACTGTCATTCCAGTACAGGTTTAGTCTCATGCTGTTTCTTTTGGCACTTTCTATATCCTCCGCTGTGTCTATGTGCAACAGAGTTGAAAATTCATCCCAGACACATGACACATACAGACACTTTACTACGGACAGTTTGTTCATCCTGACTGCTAATTGGTTGTCTGGTTTTATATCTACACTGCACATCTAATAATATTAACACTGTGTTTGTCTCCTCTCCCAGGTGTACATTGTGGCGGTGCAGAGCAGCAGTAGACCGAGGGAGAGCCCCATCCCAGGGCAAGGCCCAGGGAGGCAGGGTGAGCAGGCTGCTTCTCCCTTGCTAGAGGAGGACTGTGGGGGGGCTGGAGGGCCAGGGCTGCTGACGCTGGTCCAGACTGACCTGGCTACGCTGAGCCGTCTGTGGCTGGCTGCCCTACAGGACTACGTTCTCCTCACCCTCCCCCAGGACTACTCGGCACAGCTACCCGCTACAGGTGAGGTCACCGTAAGGACCGCAGGCTACAGGTGGTGTTCTAGATCTGGTGGGGTTGTATGTGTTACACACTGGGAAGAGGGTAGATCATGTAGGCAAATGCTCTGTAGTGATGGGAAGTTTGGCTCTTTTTACTGATTCGGGATCTTTTTGACTCGTTCAGTCTAAAGGACTCTTTTTCGACCCATTTCGTTCATTTGATTCAGTCATGCTCAGAGCATGCAGGACCCCCTATCGGTGAACGATGAACTGAAAACTCAAGAGTCATGATTCTACAAAGCCTCTTGTTCACAATAAGGGGCTTATTGGAGCTGTCATTTGTGACTGAGACTTGTAAAATCATGCTTTAAACAATGTACATTTGTTGATTGCTAGGCATACAAGAAAGATTGTCTTGGTACATTTGAAACGAGGTCTAGTTTATGGCCACAACCATGCTAGATTGTGAACGACTCTTGGCGGAATACATTACTTGACTGCAGTGAGGGTGATGAGCACAATATTGTTTGCAAACTGCAGCCCACCAAACTATTCGTGTTGGAGTGTGTTGAGCAGAGGCTGTGTATGTTTTGGTTCTACAAAGCTGTGTCCGTAACATTCAATAAATTGCATTCATTCTTGCGCCACGCAATCTATTATCCGTTCTACACACTTTTTTTATTCTCTATGCTGCCTGCAGCTGGATCTATTTTTCCTGCGGGCCTTTGGACCTGTTCTGAAATGGACCTGGGGCTTTCCCACCCGGACCCAATGTGGATACATTTAAAAAAATATATATTAGACCCGTTCTGTGTAGACCTGGTCGGATCCAGGGAAGCAGCAGCAAAGTCCATTTTGAAGCTACTTTATTAACCAGAGCTGATAAAGCGTGAGTGAGAGGAGGTAGAGAGAGGTGACACTGTGTGTGACTGTAGCCTAGTACCACTTTGATGACTTATGATTGGCCAACATCAACGACAAGCTACACGCGCCACTCTCGTGAGCAGCAAAAAGCAGCAGCATAAATGATACAATTTTTCTCTACTGCAGCAGTCGTGTTCAGATCTATTTGGATCCTTCTGGACAAGTCAGTTAAAATTACACATACCCGAGACCCGTGACAATCATATCAGATCCGACCCAGACCCGTGGACATTTTATTTAGAATTCTGGATCCGGACCCTCTCGGGTATTCGGGTCCAGGTGGATCCGTGAAGACCTCGAGCGCATATATGACCGACACAGACAGTTTGTCGGAGCATGTCACGGGAATAGCGCGTATTAATCCTGCGGTAGAATGCATTGCGGCCAACAGGTCAAACGAATTACTAAAATGAACGAGTCACTCGAAAAAACGAGTCATGACTCTCGAGTCAGTAAAAAGAGTAATTCAAAAAGAATGAATAATTTGCAAACGGCACATCACTAATGCTGTGGTTTATTAATTTAAGTGTGCACTGTAGTTAACATATGTGTCGTTGATGGGAAATTGCATTGATCTAACCTTTGTGTGTGTGTGTGTGTGCACGAGCGTCAGGAGGGACATTCTACACAGCAGAGACAGCGGAGCAGGCCAGACCCCACTACTGCAGCTCCTGGGCTCCCATCCTCCATGCCACGGCCTTGTGGCTCAACAGCACTGGTTTCATCATGGTGGACGACGGCCCTGCCAACCTGTCCCGGCCCGTCACCCCCACCTCCATGGGCCAGTCCACCTCCCTGGCCTCCGTCAAGTCCCCTGAGGACATCAGCTCTGACCGACTCCACCTCATCCTGGGTGAGAAGCAATGGACCTGACACAAGGGCACTTTTCTATGAATATCCTTCATACAAAAATAAGCTTTTGAAGCAGGTGATCTTTGTAGTTGGAGATATTGGCGAGGGGCTATGTTTTTGATGCGTCGTGTTTTCCCTGTCTGTAGGCATCAGTGTGGAGTTCCTGTGCTCTCCTCACTCCCATGACCAGATGGAGAACATCTCCTCCTGCCTCCAGGCCCTGCAGGCTCTGCTAGAGGTCTCCTGGCCCCGGTCAAAAGTCGGCAATGACCAGGTGTTGAGTGTGGAACTGCTGAGCGTGCTTCACAGGCTGATAGTGACGCGGGAGGCCCCAGGGGTGCAGCTGGCCGTGCTGGAACTGGTTAGACAGGTGGTGTGTGCTGCCCAGGAGCACGTCAAGGAGAAACGCCACAGTGCTGAGGGTGAGTGTGGAGCAGGAACACTTGCCTTGTATGCGGGATCGATCAAGGAAGTAACCGCAATTTCTAAAAGTTATGTCTCTGCCTGTGGCCCTTCTCAGTTGTTGACTTCTTTAGCACATGTGTTCTACCACTGCAAGGTAGGACATTGTATATATTTTTTTAAACGTGTGTGTGTCGCTCACTCTATCTCCCCCTCAGTGGATGACGGGGCAGCAGAGAAGGAGACGGTTCCTGAGTTTGGGGAGGGCCGGGACACCGGCGGCCTGGTTCCAGGCAGGTCTCTAGTGTTCGGGGCCCTGGAGCTGTGCCTGTGTGTGCTGGTGCGTAAACTGCCCCAGCTCAGCCCCAAGCTGGCCGGCAGCCCCAGCGGGGGCCAGGGAGGTTCGTCCTTGAGTCTGAGTGACAGTGACTGCAGACAAGTGGCGGCTGCTCTGGCCATCCTGTCTGACCTGCCATCCATCTGCTCTCCTGACGGTAAGCCAAACTGGGCCTGATAATCAGGACTTGGCTCAATTCTGGCTCAATTCAACCAAGTCAGGAAGTAAACGGACATTCCAATTTCAATCCCAATGAAGGGAATTGGAATTTCAGTTAACGTCCTAAATTAAAGTAGAATTTACCCCAGCACTGCTGCTAAATGCCAACAGCACAGAGAGTAGGTCAATATCATGATAAATCGTTAATTGAGTCATTGAGAGTGATTGATTGATTGTTATTTGATCAGTTGATCACAAATGGAAGAATACTCATTTGCAAATGAATGCGTTAAAGCCCTTTTAGAAACAACTTGATCTCGTTTAAAGGATGATCACTCAGGCTGATTAAACATTCTCGTCACTTCTCGTCTTTTCTATGACGCTGGGGTTAATGGTTACCCTCTCTCTTCTCCTCCCATAGGTAGTGTCTCCATTCTGCCTACACTAATGTACCTGTTGATGGGGGTGCTGAGGGAGTTGGTCCAGCAGCCTTATGGTGGTGGAGCTGGGGGTGGTGAGGCTCTGGGCCTGGTAGTGCCTGCAGCCCTGCAGGCCCTGAGAGCTGTGCTCTCCTCCCCTATGAGTCGCTCAGAGAAGAGCCGCGGGGCCTGGGCCCACCTGCTGCGCTGTGCTCTCAACACCCTGCTGGACTTCTGGGATTCTGGTACGGCGTCAGGGACGGGAGGGCACTTCACATAGAAAACATAATCACACACGCACACAGTCAGTGAAGACACGGGAGGCCCCTTCATTCAGAAACCAGCCTCCAGCAAATGTCATGGCCTTTTGGTTTGAAAGTCTACACATACTCAATCAGATTTTAAGTTCTTCAATTGCTTTCCAAGTTTAGCCTTGGGTTTAGAAATCAAAATGTGGTTTAGAATGCATAATTAAATTAGAAGTTAAATAAGATTCCAGCTGGATGTATGATTCGCTTTGTGTTCTGGTCTCTGTTGACAGATAAGCCCAACCCTGTGGTGGATGAGGTCAGTCTGTTGACAGCTCTCACCATCTTCCTGCTGACTGCCAGTCCTGAGGTCACCACAGCCCAGCCATTGCATAAACGCTGCATAGGCAAGTTTAAAGCCAGCCTGGAGTCTAAGGACCCTGTGGTAAGTCGGCACTAAGTAGTTCCAACAAAATACAAAACGGAGGGGGGAAAAAGCACCTTTTTAGGACTCCTTGGTGACACTGTTTTTATGATTTTTAAATATTCAACTTTTCAAGTTACTGTTCAAAGTTCCTCGGTATTACATTCTCTTCAAGCATTCAATGCAAAGAGATTCTTCCCAATAATTAGCATATTTAAAGGCTGTATCCACAGCTGATTCTACACCTTCTTTACGCTTCCTCAGGTGCTCAGCAGGAGTTACCAGTTGCTGATGTCAGTGTTCCAGAGCAAGACAGGGGTGGCGGTGCCCTTCATCCAGGGCCTGGGGAGCTGTGTGGTGGGACACCTGCAGGGGGTGGAGAGGAGGAGGCCCCAGAGCTCCAAAGAGCTCCAGGCCATCCAGGATGGAGTCAGGGCCCTAGAGGCTCTGGTGTTCGCTGCCGACGAGATGCACCGTGAGTAGGCTAGGTTACCTCAGACTCTTGACTGCTGTGGTCATTCGAGTGGTGAAGATTATTCGTCTTTTTCTGGATAGGTTATTTTCCTTTCCAGTTTTTCTGTTTCTGTCCCATGATGAGGTCTTATTCGGGTTGTGTTTTGACCTTTTGACCTCCAGGTCCCCAGCTAGTGGCCATTCTCCTTCCCATCCTCATCTCCTTTCTACTGGATGAGAATGCCATGTCCTCTGCCCCCGCGCCCGCCCGCACCCTCCATGAGTCAGCCCTGCAGGACCTGATGCGCATCGGCCCCCAGCACTCGTCCGTCTTCAAGGCCCTCATGGCCTCTTCGCCCCACATGAAAGCCAGGCTGGAGGCTGCTGTAAAGGGCAACCAGGAGAGTGTCAACGCCAAGGCCACACAACTTCAAGTACCCAGCAAGACCTCGCCCAGCATTCAACTCAAGACCAATTTTCTGTGAGCCTTTATATAGTGAAATGAATGCTTAGTTATCGTGAGCGGACAAACAGCCACACGTTATATTATAGTGTCGTTATCATAGTAGCATACTTACCGCATTAGGATTATAATAATCACTAAAGCCAGGCACAGATCAAGGACAGGACAGTGCAGTATTTCATCATTTTAGTTTGGCAGGCAGTCAAAATTAAGTTTTGGACGTTAAGTTTAATTTCATGGTACAATAGGTGTTCATTTGAACTGTTTAACCTCTATGAGGGAATGACAACAATGTTATCATTGGACGTAGATTCCTAACCAGGGAGCTCAAATGCTGCTGGTAGGTCTTACAGAGAGCAAAGGTCTGGGGTTGGAGTCGTAGCCCATCTGGGGTGTATTCATTAGTGCAAAGTGTAGCAAAACATTTTGCAACAGAAAACAAAAACAAGTGCTTCTTAAGGAGAAATTCCGGTAGGTCCCTCCATGTTTCGGCCCATTTTTCTTCTGTGTGAATACACCCCTGTTCAATCAGTGAGGGAAACATTAGTTCACTTCTAACCATATAATTTCTATTCACATCTAAACTTTGCGTGGCATCCACATGCTTGGATGTCTACATTATTAGTTTTGTGTTAGATTACATATCATTTGAATGGTTGTCATATTAAGTAGAGGCAGTATGTATGTATATACACACACACACACACACACACACACACACACACACACACACACGGACACAAACACACTACCGGTCAAAAGTTTTGGAACACCTACTCATTCAAGGGTTTTTCTTTATTTTTACTATTTTCTACATTGTAGTGAAGACATCAAAACTATGGATTAACACATATGGAATCATGTAGAAAACCAAAACAGTGTTAATATATTTTTATTTGTTTATCTTCAAAATAGCCGCCATTTGACTTGATGATAGCTTTGCACACTCTTGGCATTCTCTCAACGTGCTTCACCTGGAATACTTTTCCAAAAGTATTGGAGTTCCCACATATGCTGAGCACTTGTTGGCTGCTTTTCCTTCACTCTGCGGTCGAACTCATCCCAAACCATCTCAATTGAATTGAGGTCGGGTGATTGTGGAGGCCAGGTTATCTGATGCAGCACCATCACTCTCCTTCTTGGTCAAATAGCCCTTACACAGCCTGAAGGTGTGTTGGGTTATTGTCCTGTTGAAAAACAAATGATAGTCCCACTAAGCCCATACCAGATGGGATGGCGTATCTCTGTAGAATGTTGTGGTTGCCATGCTGGTTAAGTGTGCCTTGAATTATAAACAAATCACAGACGGTGGTACCAGCAAAGCACCATCACACCTCCTCCTCCATGCTTTACGGTGGGAAATACATATGCGGAGATCATCCGTTCACCCACACCGCTTCTCACAATGACACGGCGGTTGGAACCAAATTTCTCCCATTTGGACTCCAGACCAAAGGACAAATTTCCATCGGTCTAATGTCTGTGACTTGAACTCTGTGAAGCATCTATTTTCTGAGGCTGGTAACTAATGAACATATCCTCTGCAACTCTGGGTCTTCCTTTCCTGTGGCGGTCCTCATATGAGAGCTGGTTTCATCAAAGCGCTTGATGGTTTTTGCGACTGTACTTGAAGAAAGTAATTGAAATTTTCCGTATTGACTGACCTTCATGTTTTAAAGTAATTATGGTCTGTCATTTCTCTTTGCTTATTTGAGCTGTTCTTGCCATAATATGGACTTGGTATTTTTCTGTAGCCCCCCCACCTTGTCACAACTGATTGGCTCAAACGCATTGAGGAAAGAAATTCCACCTTTTTTTTTTTAAGAAGGCACACCTTTTAATTGAAATGCATTCCAGGTGACTAACTCATGAAGCTGGTTGAGAGAATGCCACGCGTGTGCAAAGCTGTAATTAAGGCACAGGGTGGCTTTTTGAAGAATCTCAAATATAACATATATTTAGATTTGTTTAACACTTTTTTTTTTTTGGTTACTTCACGATTCCATATGTGTTATTTCATAGTTTTGATGTCTTCACTATTATTCTACAATGTAGAAAATAGTCCAAACAAAAACTCTTGAACAAGTAGGTGTTCTAAAACTTTTGACAGGTAAGGTGTGTGTGGTGTGGATGTATGTATGACATTCTGCAACGTAAGCTGAAAGAGATACGGCATACATTTACTGTCATAATGGAAGAGTTGATGGAAAATAAAACGCTCCAGTAACTTTATTCTCCAACACAACTTAGGTTTGAATTGCCATGGCAATATACAGGAAAAGCAATGTAAACTACCATGTATTGAATAGTATTTTTTTGTTTTGTTTAAGACTAAACCAACTGTCTACAGAGCAGTGTGTCCACAGAACAATAAAATCACTGCACTGATGTTCTTGAAATGGCATTGCACTTAACATACTGTTTGTTGTAGCTACATGTCCAGCAAGCAATCAAAACGTTATGAAGTTAACATTATAATGGTCATAATCTTAGTACTGTATTATGGTCACTGAGTACATTAAAAAGGGCTGCATAGGGATCCAGTTAGCAAGTAGTCAGTTAGCAGCATTACTATCATAATCCTCTTTGTTTTTAATCAATGTTCATGTTCAGTTACCATACAAAAGTATCCTGGATGGCTGAGTGTGGAAGAATGTATGTTAAATCCATTTCTGGTTTAAAGGGACACTGATCAGAATGAGGATTTATGAAATGGATGCAAGTGTCAATATCAATCAAATGCAATGAAAAGAGAATTGACAGTATGATAATAGATGTCAATCTGGTACTGAGGACATTGTCCTGCTTTCAGCTTGGCTTTTGCTCAGGCTGTTTGACACTTTCATACTGTAGCTGTGTGGATACTATAAAATAATAGTCTGTATGTAATGTAACCTGTCATTTTATTTTGTAAACTGTACAAATGAAAATATTGGTTGAATAAACACATTTTCTAATGGCAGTGTTATCAATAAAGCCTACATTTCCTTTAATCATTGCTTCATTTGTCTATGACACCATATGCATGTATTTAGCCTTTTCTGACTGCCTGTAATATTCAAGAATGATACCAATTTGAGTATGCCCAATGAAGATAGTTACCCTAGAATGTTGGGGGGCCACAGTGGGGTCCATCGTTTACATAAAGTAATTATGGAAATGTGGTCTGTGCTTTTCTACGTATTGTAGCGCCGCCTTCCATACCGTGAATGGAGTATACACTAGGACGCTTCGTAGCCTCGTGATACATACGACGGAGAGCCAACTGTGTTACCGCAACGGCTCTCCATTTCGCTCGGATGTGTGTATTGCATTACCGTCCACTTTGACCTTAATGTCTCGGTAAAAATACCTAGGAATTAAGCAGTTTTTTTGTTGCTTAGGTTCGCTTGTTCCTCTACATACTAATTGGTTTAATCGACCGTAATTTTCTTCTCGTCAGCTGCTGAAAGACGGTGAGTGATTATCTGATATGTTGGTGCTGTAAACCAAGCGACCCAGTTTTTCCTATGTGCTGTGACTGACGGAACTGTGGCGGCCTTGGGCTCTCCTGGAACTGAAGCCTCGCGGATTATGTGTTCATGGTCAGGCCATGTATTATAACATTGTAACTGTTATTACGACCGTGGTTTGAACTATTCAGTATTTTCCAATTATCAAAATATGCATGTTGGCTAGTAAATATTTTCTGCTTGTAATGTAATTGTTTAATTTTAGACAACTAGCTAACGAGACACCGAGTTAACGTTAGCTAATCTGAACAGCGTTAGGAGTTAACTGTTAGATAACGTTAGTTACACTGACAAACATCAGCTTGTTGTAGCCAATTGGCTAAAACTGATATGCAGAGATCAACTAGAAAATCACAATTTTGCCTGTTGGCGTACTTTCTATACAGTCCGCTATGTTTAGATTCCCTCCTACCACACACTTAGCTTGAAGTAGCTAACTAGTATTTAATATACTAGAGCCTTTAACCGGTCACCAGTTACTTGCTAACAAACGTAACAATCCCTAGCAAGCTATTTAGCTAAATATAGCCGAAAGTGAACTACATTAACGTGACTGACTACAGTACTAAAATAAACAATCCCTAGCTAGCTAGTCAATTTAGCTAAATATAGCCAAAAGTGAACTACATTAACGTAACTGACTACAGTACTAAAATAAACCATCCCTAGCTAGCTAGTCAATTTAGCTAAATATAGCCACAAGTGAACTACATTAACGTATGACTACAGTACTAAAATACAGTTTATGGAAGAACAACATCAGATAATAATGTAGCTAACTGGTCAACGTTATGACGTGTCTTCGTGGACAGATGGCTATGCTGATAGAGCTGGGCTAGCTAGCGAGTCAGTAACGGTGGGGGCCTTATCTAGAGCTAGCAACTGGTACCTTGTTTATGTTTGTTAACTATGCAGTTTAGCTTGTTTGTACCTAACAGTACGATTTTTATACTGCCATTTTTTTTAGTTAGCTAGGTTGTCTGTCACAACTGCAACGTCAGTAGCTTGTCAATTACAGTAACAAAGGTAGCTAACAGTAGCAAGCTAACTTAGTCATGTAGCTAACGTTAGCTGGCCTGCAGTGGCAGTAAAAATGAACCAAGTCATGATCTAACTAGCTAGCTAGATAGTCCTATTTTAAAGAACTGCTGACTTGAACATATTTGCTGTCCTTTATGGCGATATTTGTGACATTAGGTACTATAGTAATGATGACCATGTCACTTCAGTGAAGAGATGTCTGCACATAGGCTTAATTAGTGTCTCTATTGTCAGACTGTAAATAATGAAAGGTGGATCAATTCTACTTACCTACAATACTTTTTTGGACTTTCTGTTTGTATCTCAAAGGAAATGGAACCTAGGCCTAAATCCTACACAACAGCTCAATACAACCTCTTGGGTTGCTAGAGTCATAGAAACCTCAAGCACTCTGTCAATTTGTGATTAATCTGTTGATAAGATGATCTGCCCCTAGCCTGTAGCCATCCAGGCTCAAACAAAGGAGACAGTTCTGCTGTTAATCAGTGTAGTCCACCCCCCAACTGAAAATATTTGATCTCACTATTGTGTTGAGATGGTACCTCCACTCTACATACAGAAGCCGAAGAACAGGTTTTGTGCCCCACTTATTTTCCTGAGAGGAAAAGTCAGTTGTTGTTTAGTTATGTATACCAATTACCTTGTTTCAGCTGTTACACATAAACTAGCTACACACCTTTGTTGTTCTGACTTACCCAACATAATCCCATTGGCAACTGCAAATTTGAGGCAGCCATGATTAAACTAAATGCCTGATTTCTCTACCCCTCTCTTTCTACCTTCTCTCTCCCATCCCTCCTTCTGTCTCCCTTCCTCCCCCAGGTGAAGGAGGACTTCATGACACACGGGAGGGAGCAGTGATTGGACCTATCAGTGTTTTCGCCATCCAGCGGATGAGTCCCCAGCTCAGCCCACAGCAGTGATTGGGCTAGGTGCCAGATAGGGAGCTGTCTGTAGCAGGGGGGTGATCATGGCGGACGTGGACCCAGACACCTTGCTGGAGTGGCTCCAGATGGGCCAGGGAGATGAGAGGGACATGCAGCTGATTGCCCTGGAGCAGCTCTGCATGCTGCTGCTCATGTCTGACAATGTGGACCGCTGCTTCGAGACGTGAGTCACAGACACACACATTCAACTGTTGATCTCACAAATGTCAACTGTTGGGCTCACAAACATCTCTCAAACATCCCAAGCTGTTGTCCTCAACAGTATGACAATGCAGTGCTTATACAAACTGTGTATAATGACAAAACAACAACTCCTTTTATGTGATTACCGGGTCATGCACAGCTGCTTGTTTACATGTCATTCAAGAGGTACATAAGAGGTCTTCTAACGGGATAAATAAACGTTTTTATAAATCAAAAAAAAACATGTCCTCTGTCCTCTTCTCCCAGGTGTCCCCCACGCACCTTCCTCCCAGCCCTGTGTAAGATCTTCCTGGACGAGAGCGCTCCGGACAACGTGCTGGAGGTGACGGCCCGCGCCATCACATACTATCTGGACGTGTCGGCTGAATGCACCCGCAGGATCGTTGGTGTGGAGGGGGCTATCAAGGCATTGTGTAACCGCCTGGTGGTGGTGGAGCTCAACAACAGGACCAGCAGAGACCTGGCAGAGCAGTGTGTCAAGGTATGCTTTTTTTATTACGAAAATGCTCCTGACGAAGACTCCGTTAGGGAACATCATACCAGTGTGGAGATCTAGTTTTTGGTTCTACATTATTCAATTATGCCCCTTGCCTTTTTCATTTTTCATGTGATCAACTGGTGGCTTCAGGCTCCCTTTCACTGTTTACGCAAGAGAACGTTCTTTCCCTTTTACCGGAGACGTTTTATTCAAATCAGAAGATGCAAATGAAGCCTTGAATATGCAGGTCATATTTCCTCTATCTGTAGTGTGCACAACAAATATATCTGTTTGAGGAAGGGCTTATATTTGTTGTAGAATAATAGAGAACATGCTCACTCTCAAAAGTAGTCGGGTGCTGTGTACAGGCCATAGTGAGATTGACCACACACCATAAAATAACGCCGTAAATAATCAATAATGAATGTATTATTTTGTTGGCTGAACTTGTTTGTGGTGTCATTTGTCAGGTGCTGGAGCTGATCTGTACCAGGGAGTCTGGAGCAGTGTTTGAGGCTGGGGGTCTGAACTGTGTGCTTAGCTTCATCCGGGACAGCGGTCATCTGGTCCATAAGGACACCCTGCACTCCGCCATGGCTGTGGTGTCTCGCCTGTGCAGCAAGATGGAGCCCCAGGACTCCTCTCTGGAGACCTGCGTGGAGTCCCTCTCTAGCCTACTCAAACACGAGGACCACCAGGTGAATAGAACACCCACTCAAGAGTCATCGGTGGGGGGAGGCATCCATACACATTGGTGGTGGATGGATTAGTTTTCCCTTTACCATATAAATACTTTGATGTTCTGGAGAAGTAGTATATAAATTGACTCCATTATCATCGGAAAGAAGCTCAAAGGTCTGGTTGATTCCGTTGCTATTGATTTAAAATGCAACCCGTTGATCCACAGGTGTCTGACGGGGCTCTGCGCTGCTTCGCCTCCCTGGCGGACCGCTTCACCCGCCGAGGGGTGGACCCAGCGCCTCTGGCCAAGCACGGGCTGACAGAAGAGCTGCTGTCCCGGATGGCTGCTGCAGGAGGCACGGTCTCCGGCCCCTCCTCCACCAGTAAGCCAGGCCGGACCTCCACTGGGGCCCAACCCACAGTCGCTGATTCCAAACTCAGCAACCAGGTGTCCACCATCGTCAGCCTGCTCTCCACCCTGTGCAGAGGTTCTCCCCTCGTCACTCATGTAAGGACATTTTACAATTGGTCTTGTTTTTTTTAATATACACAGTTACAAAACAAATTGGTCCAATATACCCTTTCTGAAATGTAATCTTCAAGGACCATCCCAAATATCAAAGGCACTACACCCTGAGAGGAGTTTTATTAGAATGCTTTTTAAATGAAGTCCTTAGCCTTGACAAATTATTGCAGTTTGATTTGCTGCCAAATTGGTAGCTGTGTTTGGTGTTGTGTGCCCTCTGGGACACATTTCTGTATTAGTAAGAATTAATAATATATTCCAAAACAATTTTATTGGCACAATGTTAATGTATGAACTGCAATATCTTAAAAGCTAACGGTAATAACAAACAAACAACCTTGGAAAGGATCCAGTTTCAGAATATTTCAGTAACGAGCTCTGTATTGTAATGAGAGCTATGATGAAGTGAGAATGGCTAGCGTAGGAGAGTAATGGATTGGGGTAATAATTTACAGCTGTGTTTTTGTTTTGCCTCTTCCCTGTGTGTGTGTGCGCCTGTGTGTTTCCTGTGTGTGTGTGTGTGTGTAGGATCTTCTGCGCTCTGCGCTGCCTGACTCAATGGAGAGTGCACTGCAGGGGGATGAACGCTGTGTTCTGGACACCATGCGTCTGGTGGACCTGCTGCTGGTGCTGCTGTTCGAGGGCCGCAAGGCTCTGCCCAAATCCACCGCTGGCACAACAGGACGCATCCCGGGCCTGCGACGGCTGGACAGCTCCGGGGAGCGCTCCCACCGACAGCTCATCGACTGTATCCGCAGCAAAGACACAGATGCGCTCATCGACGCAATCGACACTGGGGGTGGGTGGATTATAGGGTCAAAGGTTATGCACTATAAAGGGAATAGGGCACCATTTGGGAAGCTGACATCCTATGTTTTATTCTTCCTCCTCTTCTTAATAACTAAATGTAAATATCAGGTTGTTTATTGTTCCTGGAGGATGTTGCCATAGTGATAACCAAAAGATACCTTTGTTATTAACACCATGTGGTGTTTCTGTCTGGAGGCTACAGGGGGTTGTGGCAGAGGAAGCTTGTCCAATAAGGTGGAATGGTGCCCTTTTTCCTCATTAATTTCAGCCTTTTGTTTGTATAATGGTAGATGTATCATGTTTATGATGGCGTGCACGCTTTGTCAATTCCCCGAAATCATTCCCTTGTTTCAGCTTTTGAAGTGAATTTCATGGATGACGTTGGGCAGACTCTTTTGAACTGGGCCTCTGCGTTTGGCACACAGGAAATGGTAAGATGTTAGCTGTTATTTTTAGACTTGAGTCTGTATCCCTCCATCTCTTTACAGGGTAATTGTAATAGTTTACCCTGTACATTATGGTGGCCATTATGCATGGGAACAGAACAGAATGGCTCATTGTGCCCAGGAAATTAAGGACAGTATCTCCTCCCTGTTGAGCTGCAAGAACAAAGCTGTTCACAACCAGGAAGTGCTCAAGGCTCTCAAGGTGTCCATAGCAACAAACAGCAGCATAAACATTAATGAATGCTGTGTATCCATAATGTGGCCTAATGCAGCCTGACTACTAGGGTTTGGTTTAATAATTGCTTGTTTGTCACCTCGAAACCAGGTCTATCACGTTGTCTTACAAAACACCTTGTATTCATTAGGCTCCAAACAGAAGAAAATAGACTAGGAAGGACTGCGTGGACTAGTTTTAATAAGAAACCTTTCTATTTGCTATTTCAAAAATGTTTTTAAAAGTGTTCCTTTGCCTGGACCATGTTGAATAACCCCTGTTGTGGTTGGTGTCCTAGGTTGAGTTCCTGTGTGAGAGAGGTGCTGATGTCAACAGAGGTCAGAGGTCCTCCTCCCTCCATTACGCTGCCTGTTTCGGACGGCCTCAAGTAGCAAAGGTAGCTATGCTCTCTTTAACCCTCATAGGAAATATCTTCTGACGCTTTGTTTTTGACCAACATCCCTTGACAAAGGCCCAGAAGCCGGAATGTTGGGCGCTGGTTTATGTTGATTTCAATTAATGTAAATAAATCACGGTGCGTGCGCACTCAATCCTTCTCTATATGTTGTTTGGAAATACACTACATGACCAAAAGTATGTGGAGATGTGCTCATCAAGCATCTCATTCCAAATCATGGACATTATTAGGGAGTTGGTCCCCCTTTGCAGCGATAAGAGCCTCGAATCTTCTGGAAAGGCTTTCAACTAGATGTTGGAACATTGCTGCGGGAAGGATTATTAAGGTCGGCACTGATGTTGTGCATTTAGGCCTGGCTCACAGTTCAATTCATCCCAAAGGTGTTCGATGGGGATGAGGTCAGGGCTTTGTGTAGACCAAGTTCTTTCACACCGATGTCAACAAACCATTTCTGTAATGACCTTGCTTTGGGCATAGGGGCATTCTCATGCTGAAACAGGAAAGGGCCTTCCCCAAACTATTGCCACAAAATTGGAAGCACAGAATCGTCTAGAATGTCATTGTATGCTGTAGCGTTAAGGTTTCCCTTCACTGGAACGAAGAGGTTTAGACCGAACCATGAAAAACAACCCCAGACCATTAACCCTCCTCCACCAAACGTTACAGTTTGCACTATGCATTGGGGCAGGTAGTGTTCTCCTGGCATCCGCCAAACCCAGTCCGTCGGACTGCCAGAAGGTGAAGCGTGATTCATCACTCCAGAGAACGCATTTCCACTGCTCCCGAGTCCAATGGCTGCAAGCTTTACACAACTCCTGCCGACGTTTGGCATTGCGCATGGTGATCTTAGGCTTGTGTGTGGCTGCTCAGCCATGGAAACCAATTTCATGAAGCTCCTGACAAACAGTTATTGTGTTGACATTGCTTCCAGAGGCAGCTTGGAACTCAGTAGTGAGTGTTGCAACCAAGGACAGACAAAAAAACTTTAGCACTCGGTGGTCCCGTTCTGTGAGCTTGTGTGGCCTACCACTTCACGGCTGAGCCGTTGTTGTTCCTAGACGTTTCCACTTCACAATAACGGCACTTACAGTTGACTGGAAATTTGAAGAACTGACTTGTTGGAAAGGTGGCATCTTATGATGGTGCCACGTTGAACATCACTGAGCTCTTCAGTTAGGCCATTCTACTGCCAATGTTTGCCTATGGAGATTGCATCGCTGTGTACTCAACGGGTGTGGCTGAAATAGCCAAATCCACAAATTTGAAGGGGGTCCACATACTTTTGTGTAAATAGTGTACAGTTAGACCCTATGCATGTTGCCTTAGTAAACATCGCTGTCTGTGTCTCTAGACTCTACTGCGACATGGTGCCAACCCTGACCTTCGAGATGAAGATGGGAAAACTCCCCTGGATAAAGCCAGGGAGCGTGGCCACAGTGAGGTTGTAGCCATCCTCCAGTCTCCTGGTGAGTTATAATATATGAACATAATCACACCTTCCAATGATTTTCGAGTTGATTGGTTGATGTTTATTATTGTCCTTGAGGAGGAAATGATTTCGAAGTTACATATACACATAGAAACAACAACGAGCAAACAACAAACCAGTGGTTTAAAGTGCTGAAGTATAAATACTTTAAAGTACTACTTAAGTAGTTTTTTTTGGTATTTATATTTTTGAGAACTTTTACTTCACTACATTCCTAAATAATAAAATGTACTTTTTACTCCATATATTTTCCATGACCCTCAAAAGTACTCGTTACATTTTAAATGCTTAGCAGGGCAAGGGTCCAATTCACATACTTACCAAGAAAAAAGAAAATCCCTGGTCATCCCTACTGCCTCTGATCTAGTGACTCACTAAACACAAATGCTTAATTTGTAAATGATGTCTAAGTGTTGCCCCTGGCTATCTGTAAATAAAAAAAGAAAATGGTGCCATCTGGTTTGCTTAATATAAAGAATATGAAATGATTTATACTTTGTTTTGCTTTTGATACTTAAGTGTATTTTAGCAATTACATTTACTTTTGATACTTAAGTATATTTAAAACCCAATACTTTTACTCAACTAGTATTTTACTGGGTTACTTTTGCTTGAGTCATTTTCTGTTAAGTTATCTTTACTTTTACTCAAGTATGACATTTGGGAACTTTTTCCACCACCGCAAAAAATGGACATAGCAGCTGGGTTATCCGACTGGCAGTAAAAAAAACTTGGTTATGAGTGACCCATATCATGTTCTTTATCTGAAAACAAGGACAGTGGTTATGTGACAACCTGTTGTGTTCTGTTCTGTAGGAGACTGGATGTGCCCCGTTAACAAAGGAGAGGACAAGAAGAAGAAAGATGCGAACAAGGAGGAGGAGGAGGGCAGCGAACCCAAAGGAGACCTGGAGATGGCCCCAATCTACTTGAAGAGACTGCTACCAGTATTTGCACAAACCTTTCAGCAAACCATGCTACCTTCTATTAGGTGACTTTGAGAATCATTTGACCAATCGACCCAAGGTCCATATAAATGTACTGTAACGTTACCAGTGTGTTCTAGGCAACATAAAACTGGCCTTCTTTAGACTAGTTGAGTATTTGGAGCATCAGAATTTGTGGGTTTGATTACAGGCTCAAAATGGCCAGACACAAAGCACTGAAGATCTTGTACAATGCTGTGTACTACTCTGTTGATGTTGAGACTGGTGTTTTGGGTACTATTTAATGAAGCTGCCAGTTGAGGACTTGTGAGGCGTCTGTTTCTCAAACTAGACACTCTAATGTACTTGTCCTTTTGCTCAGTTGTGCACCGGGGCCTCCCACTCTTTATATTCTGGTTAGAGCCCGTTTGAAGGGAGTAGTACACAGTGTTGTACGAGATCTTCGGTTTCTTGGCAATTTCTCGCATGGAATAGCCTTCATGTCTCAGAACAAGAATAGACTGATGAGTTTCAGAAGAAAGTTACTTGTTTCTGGATGTTTTGAGCCTGTAATTGAACCCACAAATCTGATGCTCCAGATACTCACTAGTCTAAAGAAGGCCAGTTTTATTGCTTCTTTAATCAGAACAACAGTTTTCAGCTGTGCTAACATAATTGCAAAAGGGTTTTCTAAAGAGCAATTAGCCTTTTAAAACACTAAACTTGGATTAGCTAACACAATGTGCCATTGGAACACAGGAGTGATGGTTGGTGATAATGTAGATACTACATAAAAAATCTGCCGTTTCCAGCAATAGTCATTTACAACATTAACAATGTCTACACTGTATTTCTGATCAATTTGATGTTATTTGGAATGGACAAAAAATGTGCTTTAGTTAAAAAACAAGGACATTTCTAAGTGACCCCAAACTTTTGAACGGTAGTGTATACAATACTATTTATATGACTAAGTGCCTGAATGTATTTTCATTTCAATAGGGTTATATGCAACGCCATTAACACATGTCCCCCCCCCCAGGAAAGCTAGCCTGGCTCTGATCAGGAAGATGATCCACTACAGCTGTGAGGTGCTGCTGAAGGAGGTGTGTGACTCTGACACCGGTCACAACCTGCCCACCGTGCTAGTGGAGATCACCGCCACCGTGCTGGATCAGGAGGTAAGGCAATACACAACATCCATCCCTTTGTGTGTGTTCCACTGTGCTGGATTAGGAGATGTGTGTGTGACCCACCACTGTTAACAACGTCGTCCACCACTGACCTGATGCCTGTTAAGCTCTCTAGTTGCACCAGGTTTCATCCACAGTGCTTGTGTCTGGAGGCTAAATTAACTGTGGTGTCTCTCTTCTGCCACAGGATGATGATGACGGTCACCTGCTGGCCCTGCAGATCATCAGAGACCTGGTGGACAAGGGAGGAGACGTCTTCCTGGACCAGCTGGCCAGGCTGGGCGTCATCAACAAGGTGTCCACTCTGGCCGGACCCACTTCAGACGACGAGAACGAGGAGGAGTCCAAACCAGAGAAGGTGAAATAAGAACACCACATTGCAGTCAGACCAAAGATGCGCTGATGGAGCTTTCTGATGTCTATGTTAATGAAAAGCACTCTACAAATGTATTATTATATAAATGTATCATTCAAGTCTATCTCTGGATAAGTTTCTACTTCATGACTAAAATGTAAATGTTTGTCTCTCTTTGTCCTGCCAGGAGGACGAGCCCCAGGAGGAAGCCAAAGACGTGCAGCAGGGGAAGCCCTACCACTGGCGTGACTGGTCCGTCATCAGGGGTAGGGACTGCCTGTACATCTGGAGCGACGCTGCAGCCCTGGAGCTCTCCAACGGCTCCAACGGATGGTTCCGCTTCATCCTGGACGGCAAGCTGGCCACCATGTATTCCAGCGGCAGCCCCGAGGGAGGCTCCGACAGCTCAGGTAGACCTAGCTACATACCTGGACTGTTATGACTTGAACTTCCCCCAACTAGCTATTTATTCCTCTTCATCTCCTTTGGGACATAAGGCCAGTATGAGCTCTCTCCACTTATGTACATGCAGTTATAAATGAATGAATAACAGTATGATACTGGAGATTTCGCAACCAACATCATGTTCCAATTTGTCTAATGTGCTAATGACGACATCATCATATCCTTGTTTGCCCACCCAGAGAGTCGTAGTGAGTTTCTGGAGAAGCTGCAGCGTGCCCGTAGCCAGGTGAAGCCTGTGACAGCTAGCCAGCCCATCCTGTCTGCCCTGGGTCCCACCAAGCTGACGGTGGGTAACTGGTCCCTGACCTGCCTGAAGGAGGGAGAGATCGCCATCCACAACTCTGACGGGCAGCAGGCCACCATCCTCAAGGAGGACTTGCCCGGCTTCGTGTTCGAGTCCAATAGGGGCACCAAGCATTCGTTCACCGCTGAAACGTCACTAGGTCAGTTGGTTTGGACTTCCGTGCATATAGGTCATAGATTTCATGTTGTATTTCATTCTGTAATTAAGTGTTCATTTAGAAATGCATATTTCTAAATAAGGAAAATGTAAATCAATAGTAAGGATATCCTCTGCTAGAATGAGGGGAGGTGGTGATGGCCAGGGGAAAGCCATCAAGGGCACCAGTTCTTAGTCTGGTTTGCATTCTATGGGGATTGTCTTTCTAATAGTTCCTTTTCTGTTTGTTTTGCGTTGTACAGGGTCAGAGTTTGTTACCGGCTGGACTGGAAAGAGAGGAAGGAAGCTCAAATCCAAATTGGAGAAAACAAAACAAAAGGTGGATGTTTTGTTTTTTAGCAGTGACGTCAGTCTGCTGTTCAGTGTTTTTCAGTATTATTATTTTTTTCTCTAAAGCCAGCTTCCTTCTCCCTGAATTTAGAAGATAACTTTCTCTTTTAACAGGGACACAGATTGTCTTTTTGCTTTAGACCGCATGACATATTATCCATCTAGTTGTTAAGCCGTCATCATTATTTTAGGTTCTATGATACTGTAGTTACCCTCCAGTCTTTCCTTACCAGTGAGACTAGAACTCCTCCCTGTCTGTTCCTGTGTTTTGCTATGTGGTCGTTTTGCCTACCTTAGTTGAATGCACTGGATTTGTAAGTGTCTCTGGATAAGAGCGTCTGCTAAATGGCTAAAATGTCAAATCTAAATGTAGGTGAAGACTGTGGCCAGAGACCTGTATGAAGACCACTTCAAGGCAGTGGAGAACATGCCCAGGGGGGTGGTGGTCACCCTGAGAAACATCGCCACCCAGCTGGAGTCTGCTTGGGAGCTGCATACCAACAGACAGGTACTAACACAGAAGCACATCAACTCTAACCTCATTTATATCACAATCCGATAACGTTATGCATGCCAACAGGCGGGGGTGAGGGAATTGCCTTGGAACACTCGCACAACAGCACTCGGTACTATTTTACAGTGAAATCGCTACAATGATAAGATTGAGTAGATTTTTATTTGACTTACTCTGACATGGAGTTTTTGTTGTCTTGGTTGTTCTGTCTGAAGCTGTAGGCGACAGGTTTGATGACACAGTGAAAGTTAAATGTACTGCTTTGTCTGTTGCAGTGTATCGAGGGAGAGAACACATGGCGAGACCTGATGAAAACGGCTCTGGAAAACTTGATTGTGGTTCTCAAGGATGAAAACACCATCTCCCCATATGAAATGTGCAGCAGTGGCCTCGTTCAAGCACTTTTTACAGTCCTTAATAATGTAAGTAGGTTGGGATCGATGGATGGTTGAGGCATTTTGGATGTGTTCTAAATGGTACCCCTTTTCCAATTTAGTACACTACTTTTCACCAGGGCCCTTTGGGCAACAGTAGTGCACTACATAGGAATCCATTTGGTCTGCGGATTTCTCTTCCTTCCTTAGCCTTGTTCTCAACACTGTCTGGGCATCCAACTTCCTCAATGTTGGGACAATAAAACTTCCTGAATCTGAATATTTTGCGTCGTTAGTCCAACTCCTGCTCAATTCCTGTTTTTCTTTTCTATTTCAGAGTGTGGAACTTGACATGAAACATGATTGTAAACCATTAATGGAAAGGATAAATGTATTTAAAACTGCATTCAGTGAAAACGAAGATGATGAAAGGTAATCTAATAATTTGGACTTTAATATAAATGATTTGTAAAAAAAAAAAAGTGTTAGTGGCTCATCTCCTGGTTTGTCCCACTTATTCAGCCGACCCGCAGTTGCCTTAATCCGCAAACTACTAGCAGTCCTGGAGTCCATTGAGCGGCTACCTCTGCATCTGTATGACACCCCAGGCTCCACCTATAACCTGCAGGTGAGTCTCTCCTCCAGCCTCACCTCACACTAGTGTTGGTGACCAGTCGTTTGTTTGTTCCAGCTCCCTGTTTATTGCTTAGGGTCAGTAAAATGGATTCGTCATTCTTTGTGTGCGTGTGTTAGATCCTGACGAGGAGGTTGCGTTTCCGTCTGGAGCGTGCTCCCGGGGAGACAGCGCTGATCGACCGCACAGGGCGCATGTTGAAGATGGAGCCCCTGGCCACCGTTGAGTCTCTGGAGCAGTACCTCCTCAAGATGGTACTTCAACCCTGTTTCATCCTCTCATTATCTGCCATTCTGTGTGAGGGGATCAGTTTGAGCAAGTTGAGGTGCAGAATTGCTAGTCTTGATCACATAATATAAGTTATTTAGTATGCAAGGTGATTTGAAGATCAGTGATTCTGTGCATTCCGACTGCAATGTAGTCCATCTCAAACATGCACGTAATCTTGTCTCTCTCTCCTCCAGGTGGCCAAGCAGTGGTACGACTTTGACAGATCCTCCTTCATCTTCGTCAGGAAACTGAGAGAAGGACAGACCTTCACATTCAGACACCAGCATGACTTTGACGAGAACGGAATAGTTTACTGGATTGGCACCAATGCAAAGTAAGTCTCCCATTGTCTTTATGTACGAAGACCTGATAATGAGCTTAATGCTTATGAGCCAATGTAAGAAAAACAACTTTGTATTAATCTAGTGTTTCCTTTGTGTCTCCAGGACTGCCTATGAGTGGGTGAACCCAGCGGCCTACGGCCTGGTGGTAGTGACCTCCTCTGAGGGTCGTAACCTGCCCTACGGCCGACTGGAGGACATCCTGAGTCGGGACAGCTCTGCCCTCAACTGCCACACCAACGACGATAAGAACGCGTGGTTCGCCATCGACCTGGGCCTGTGGGTCATCCCCTCGGCCTACACCCTGCGCCATGCCCGTGGCTACGGCCGCTCTGCCCTCAGGAACTGGGTGTTCCAGGTGTCCAAAGACGGCCAGATCTGGATGAGTCTGTACACCCACGTGGATGACTGCAGCCTCAACGAGCCAGGGTAAGTCCCAGACAGAATGGCCCATAGGGCAGGAGACTCTCATCAGGAAAAACTCAAGACCCTAAACCTGTAAGTCTGATTCTGACTGTGAGTTTGTGTCCTGTCGAAGGTCCACAGCCACCTGGCCTCTGGACCCTTCGAAAGAGGAGAAGCAGGGCTGGAGACACATCCGCATCAAGCAGATGGGGAAGAATGCCAGTGGGCAGACCCACTACCTGTCTCTGTCAGGCCTGGAGATCTACGGCACCGTCAGCGGCGTGTGTGAGGACCAGCTAGGTAAGAGTCTGCACCTGGGTCCTCTCAAGGTTTCTTCCATCTAGGGAGTTTGTCCTTGCTACTTCTGCTAGCTCTTTGGGGGTTTAAGCTCGCACTAGTGCTGTCAAGGAACAGTCAAAACACTTAATGATTTTAACAATGTTGTTGATCCATCCTCACTTTTCTCATATCACAGCCATTAAACTCTGTGACCCTTTTAAAGTCACCATTGGCCTGAAATCCCTGAGCGGTTTCCTTCCTCTCCGGCAACTGAGTTAGAAGGGATGCCTGTATCTTTGTAGTGACTGGGTTTATTGATATACCATAAGTGTAATCAATAACTTTACCATGTTCAAAGAGATATTCAATGTCTGCTTTCATTATTTTTACCCATCAAACGGGGAAAGGCTTCATACCCTGGCATGACGTTTTGATAACTATTTAAACCTCTTGGACAAGGTGACTTTTATCAATATATTTGGCTCGATTTACTCAGATTCTAAATGGCTAATTAGCATCAGATTAAACATCATGCGCACTACAATTCTCTGCAAGCTCCAGCACATCTATTGCTGACTGTCTTTTGCTAACAGGTATTGTCAATTTAAAACTTGCACAACACAATTTTTGTGGGGTAAATATAGGCAAATAATATATTTATTTTTTATTTAACCTTTTATTAATGAGGCAAGTCAGTTAAGAACAAATTCTTATTTACAATGATGGCCAAACCCGGACGACGCTGGGCCAATTGTGCGCCTGCTTATGGGACTCCCAATCACGGCCGGATGTGATGCAGGCTGGATTCGAACCAGGTACTGTAGTAGTAGCCTCTTGCACTGAGATGCATTGTCTTAGACTGCTGCGCCACTTAGTAGCCCCTTTTTATATTGATAAGTCACCTTGTTCTAAAGAGATTTACACTGTTCTCAAAAGGTCACGCCAGGGTAAGTCTACATGAAACGGCCCGTATTTTAGTGTTTCTAAAATCCTCCCATGGGAAAAATGAATGGTGGGAAAACGATTGGAACCATTTCCCTGTTTGACTGCTAGGTTTTATGGGTATTATGACACATACTGTGGTACTCTGTGGCCTTTGTGGTTGAATCTGAATTCACTGCTCTAGTGAGGGACCTTACAATTGTCTGTATGTGTGGGGTACAGAGATGAGGTAGTTGCTCAAAAATAACTTATGTGATTTGTTAAACACATTTTTACTTGAACTTATTTAGGCTTGCCATAAAAGGGGTTGAATACTTTTTGACACGAGACATTTCAGCTTTTTTATTCATTTGTAAAAAGTTTGAAGATCATAATTCCACTTTGACATAAAGTATAGTGTGTAGGCCAGTGACAGAACATCTCCATTTAATCAATTTTAAATTCAGGCTGTAACAATAACATTTGGATAAAGTTGAGTGTGAATACTTTCTGAAGGCACTGTGTGTATGTGAGGAGCACTCTTTTTGCTGAGGCCGACACTGGTTGTCTACTAAACAAAAACTATAAACACGACATGCAACAATTTAATTGATTTTACTGAGTTAGAGTACGTATAAGGACATCAGTCAATTGATACCAATTCATTAGGCCCTAATCTATGGATTTCACATGACTGGGAATACAGATATGAATCTGTTGGTCACAGATAACTTTAAAAAAATAAAGGTAGGGGTCCTGGATCAGAACCAGTCCGTTTCTGGTGTGAACACCATTTGCCTCATGTTGCGCGACACATGTATTTTGTATAGAGTTGATCCGATTGCTGATTGTGGCCTGTGGAATGTTGTCCCACTCTGTGCAAAGTTGCTGGATATTGGCAGGAACTGGAACATGCTGTCGTACACGTCGATCCAGAGCATCCCAAACATGCTGAATGGGTGGTAACATGTCTGGTGAGAATGCAGGCCATGGAAAACCTGGGATATTTTCAGCTTCCAGGAATTGTGTCCAGATCCTTACGACATGGGGTTGTGCATTATAATGCTGAAACATGAGGAGATGGTGGCAGATGAATGGCATGACAATGGGCCTCAGGATCTCGTCACGGTGCATTGAAATTGCTATCGGTAAAATGCAATTGGGTTCGTTGTCTGTAGCTTATGCCTGTCCATACCATAACCCCACCGCCACCATGGGGCACTCTGTTCAGAATGTTGACATCAGCAAATCGCTCATCCACACACCGCCATACACGTGGTCTGCGGTTGTGTGGCCGGTTGGATGTACTGCTAAATTCTCTAAAATGATGTTGGAGGCGGCTTATGGTAGAGAAATAAACATTGAATTCTCTGGCAACGGCTCTGATGGACTTTCCTGTAGTCAGCATGCCAATTGCACGCTCCCTCAACATGAAAAAACTGTGGCATTGTGTTACAACTGCAAATGTGTTGCCTTTTATTGTCCACAGCACAAGGTGGAACTGCGTAATGATCATGCTGTTTTAATCAGCTTCTTGACATGCCACACCTGTCAGTCAGCTTTCCAAGATAATCCATCTAACAGGGATGTAAACACATTTGTGCACAACATTTGAGAGAAATACGTTTTTTGTACGTAAGAAACATTTCTGGGATATTTTATTTCCGCTCATGGAACATGGGACCAACACTTTTACATGTTGCGTCTTTATATTTTTGTTCAGTGTAGGATGTTTATGAATAATTATTCATTTGATTTTAATGACTCCAAGCAATCTGACCCGTCTCCTTCTCCCCTCCACAGGTAAAGCAGTGAAGGAGGCAGAGGCCAATCTCCGCAGGCAGAGGCGTCTGTTCCGCTCCCAGGTGATGAAGTACATAGTGCCAGGGGCGCGCGTGGTGCGGGGCATCGACTGGAAGTGGAGAGACCAGGATGGCAACCCAGCAGGAGAGGGTACGGTGACGGGGGAGGCCCATAACGGTAAAACTCTACTACAACCTAAGCCCACACCATCTATTATAATGTCCCTGTGTGTGGAACTGAACCCCCACACACACAGCTTGCATAGAAAGCTTTTGTTTTTCTATGAAAAAAGGGTTTAAGAAATATTCTTAAGGGACTTAGTTGACTGACATGATGATGCATGTTTAAACTGCTAAAGCAGGAACAGATGCAGAGCTTTATCCCAGAATAAACCCATATGTCACCCATCATCACATGAGGAATCGGGCTGCGTAACTATGGATATTGAACATAGGATGTGCAAAAACTAGTGACAATGGAGTCATTGATACAAATATGGTAGACCATGTTTTTGTTATACAAATTGTGAACATCAAGTGCATTTACATGCTTTGAGGAGCCTTTTAGTACATCTTAAAGGGCAATCCACCACTTTTCAACCTCGTTTTCGTTATCTCTAGCACAATACCAGTGTCTACATACGTGAAAACGGTGCATTTCTAATTTTTGTTGGAAAAAAATAGTTTTAAAACGTTCTACCCAATTAAAATGTAAACATTTTAAGTGATTTTCGAACACTGAGATTCACGGTGACATGGGGGCAATAACATTCCCTCCTTCTGGCCTGAAACTCATTGCAGGTTTTGAAATACACTGTCTTTTTAAAAACTTTTATTCTTACCCTTTGATGTCACAGAAGCATTTTTTAGGACCTTTTTAACTACAGAGCATCAAAACGTGACATTTTCACATATGTAGAAACTGGTATGGTGCTGGAAATAATGAATAGGAGGTTGAAAGTGGCGGAATTGCCCTTTAACCCAAATCTCCTTTTTTACTAACTCTCTCGTCTCACTTTTGTATGTTAAATACTGAGGGTCGAGTTGGTCTGAAAGAAATCAACCAACAGTTGTTCATTATGTCCTAATATAATGTTTGCACTTACATAACATCTGTGCCTTAACCCTGATCAGTAACTTCAGAAACAAGGTCTTTACAAGACATTGTACAGGTGGTCGGTGGCCGGTGCTACTACACAGTTCTAAACGGGACAGTGTTTTTTTTTTTTCATGGCTTTCCCACAAAAGGCTGTTACTTTCCTACTTTCTCTTCTGCTTCTGACCTCACGCTACAGGCCTATTACTTACTCTTCTCCAATCCAATCGGGAAACGAGGCCATTCTTTGTTAATGAAAGATAAATAATAACCTTCACGAGCACTTTAACTACAGAGCAGTCTAGTGGTTGATCTAAGTCAGTGCTACTGCTCTGCTGTGTGACTAGACTGCATTATATTGGGCTCTTGCTTTTCCGGCCACATTATTAAATACAAGGGCCTGAAAAGCATCACGTTACCTATCTGTATGCCGAACGTCTTTTAAAACCATTCATGATCATTTTACGTATTTCACTAAACTTGCCAAACTGTCACTACCATTATACCCTTTTTGTTATTAGTTTGCTAATTTGAAGTGCAACCCTCCCCCCTCTCCCCCAACGTACCAGGTAACCTTTTCGTACTTGAAGCTATCTGTTAGATCTCTGGGTAGCCATGTGTTTAAATACTTTTTGACTAATTGTCTCCATCAATCAACTAAGTGCATGTTGATGTCACAATTTGCAGGCACTGAATAGACTCACTCCATTGCAACTATATTATATTTACATTGATAAAAATATTCTTCAGTTCCTTTTTCTCAGGTGGCTTTTAGCTTCGCATTTGCAAAATTCTACTTTGCTTGTCATTTTCTAACTCATGATTTCTATCTGATTGCTTCACCTGGACCAGAGTACTAGACCATACAGTATTGTTAAGACAACCAATATCTCAATTAGACTTGCCATTGATTTAACTATTCAGCAATATGCTAAACATACTATCAGCTTCAGCATAGCTGCATAGAATGGCATGCTGTTGAATTAGTCTGAAGCTGTATTCAGCCCACCTGTCATTTGTCATAAACAAAGGTATCTGGTCCAGTGTCAAGCCGTGCTGCTGTCTTGACTTGCTGTCTGCTCTCTGCTGGGTCTCACAACATTCATATCCCTTTCCAGGCTGGATTGATGTCACCTGGGATGCTGGTGGCTCAAACTCTTACCGTATGGGTGCTGAAGGAAAATTTGACCTCAAGCTTGCGCCAGGGTACGACCCTGAGTCTGCGCCATCACCCAAACCTGTCTCATCCACTGTTTCAGGCACAGCGCAGTCCTGGAGCAGCCTGGTGAAAAATAACTGTCCGGACAAGGGCGGCTCCTCCTCGGCTGCAGGGGCCAGCTCTTCAAGCCGGAAGGGCAGTAGCAGCTCGGTGTGTAGCGTGGCCAGCAGCAGCGATATCAGTCTCAGCTCCACCAAGGTAGAGCGCCGGGCCGAGAGCCTGCTGGGTGGGGTCCTAGGGGTCAGTGGTGGCACCATCGGGGCAGAAGGCCAAGAGCCCATTGTGGTACTGTCATCCGAGGCTGGATGCGTGTCCAGCACGTTAACTGCTGAGGGCGGCGAGCGGAAAGCGGGCGCGGACAGGCAAGAGGCTGTAGATGCCACGTCCATCTCCATGGCACTAGTCAGTGTCAGCTCGCCTGACGTCAGCTCGGTGTCCGAGTCCTCCAGTAAGGAGACGGCTTCCCAGAGGCCTCTATGTTCTGCTGCCAGCGCCCGTCTGTCCGTTAGCTCTCTGCTGGCGGCCAGCGCTCCCATGAGCTCCAGCGCCAGCGTGCCCAACCTGTCGTCACGGGAGGCGAGCCTCATGGAATCGTTTGTGAGGAGGGCTCCCAACATGTCCCGCACCAATGCCACCAACAACATGAACCTGAGTCGCAGCAGCAGCGACAACAACACCAACACACTGGGACGAAACGTCATGAGCACTGCAAGTGAGTATTCAGCCTACTGTCTGCAGGCCAGGAATGCATGGGATACACAGCCCTCAGCCTTCAGTTCTCCTCAGCCTTCAGTGCACATAAAGGGTCCACTGTCCAGCCGGCTATTGGACATGATTGGCATGACTTGTAGAAGGAGCCTTCTAACTTGGTTTTGAGATTTGGTCACACTTTTACATAACATTTGAGTTTAGCTTCAGCTAGTACAATAATAAATTAAATGTTTACAACCTGGAGTAGTTGTCAATTTGACATTGTAAGGACACGTGTAATGTTTGAACAAGTACTGTGAATGCACACGTCGCAAAAATATGCTAAATGTTTTACGTTGTGTTCAATATTGATAATTTGATTGCTAATCTGATCACCACACAAAGGGAAGGATCAAACAGTCACTCATCTAGACAAGAATAACTACTGGCTTCACATATAAGAGTGGTGTTGTTGCTTTTGTGCTGATGTGTTTTTGTTTGTCTTTGCTCTAATATTAAGCTATTTCGTTAAACCAAGGAGAATCTAACTTTTTTTTTTTTTTTACTTTGCTGACAGTGCATTACTAATGTATTTAATTTCCATTTTTTTGTCATCCTTAAATAGAGCTATAGAAATAGTGAGCAGTGGATCATTTTATAATGTTGACATTTTATTTACTCAACATGACTTCCAGTGGTCAGAAGATGCTGACTGAGGCTTGAATGTGACAAGCATGTGTAGTGGTAGAAGAACAACCAGCATTGTTTGAACTGGAACCAAAATAATACCTGCTTCTTTTTCTGTTTGGGAACTAATCGCATTTTTGGTTTTTGTTTGTTTGCAGCTTCTCCTCTCATGGGTGCACAGAGCTTTCCTAACCTCACAACCACTGGCACCACCTCAACTGTTACAATGTCCACATCCATAGTAACCAGCAGCAATAATGTAGCCACGGCAACCACAGGTTTGTCGGTTGGCCAGTTGCTCAGTAACACTCTGACCACCAGCCTGACCTCTACGTCTAGTGAGAGCGACACTGGTCAGGAAGCTGAGTTTTCCCTCTATGGTAGGCTATACTAGACTTACTATTATTATTATTCCTATGTTATATACATATTATAAATCTATTTTCTCCTCAACTACTCCTCAGCTTCTTCAACATTTAACATGTTTCTACTGCCTAACATCCATGTTAACATTTGACACATCTTGACTCCTCATACATTTGGCTAGCACTTTCTCGGAGAAGTGCATGATGATCAAAGTTGTTTTTAGTGAGACCTCACACTTGAGTCCTCTCCCTGCAGACTTCCTGGACAGCTGTCGCGCTAACACGCTATTGGCCGAGTTAGATGATGAAGAGGATCTGCCTGAGCCAGATGATGATGATGATGAGAACGAGGATGACAATCAGGAAGACCAAGAGTATGAGGAAGTTTTGGTACGGTCCAGGGTAAACCTTGGTTTCCACATTCATTTTAATAGGGTAAAATTTGTTGCAGTTTCTCTTCATATAGTGTACTTGTCGATTTGCATGCTTGTACTCCCTTTTTAAAAATAGTTGTCTGAACCTCCCTTAAGTTTGTCTGTAAATTCTGTGGATTGTGAAGTGTGAGATTTGTTAATGTATGCAATTTTTGTTAGTGTTTTGTTTTTATAAATGTTTCTTTGTCCTGTAGATGTCTAATATTGGTGTTGCATGTTTGTGTTGGGTGTAGTACCTTGTCTACCACTCCCAAAGAGCTGACGGCGGTTGTTCATGTCCTGTTTTAACAGGAAGAGGAAGAGTATGAAACCAAAGGGGGTCGGCGTAGAACCTGGGACGATGACTTTGTCCTCAAACGCCAGTTCTCTGCTTTAGTCCCGGCGTTCGACCCCAGACCAGGCCGGACCAACGTCCAGCAGACCACCGACCTGGAGATCCCTCCCCCAGGTAAACACACGACACCAACAGTATTCAGTTCAATATGTATGACTGTGGATGGACTTGGTTTTGTACATGGTTACTAGACAAATGGCAAGTCTTTCAGACATACTTCAGTTGAACTCTAGAGCACAGTGGTGAGCTTTTTCTTCATGTCTTTCCTTGTCCTTACAGGTACACCTCGCTCTGAAGTCCAGGAGGAGGTTGAGTGTCCCCCCTCCCCCCACCTTGCCCTCATCCTCAAAGTGGCAGGGCTTGGAACCACCCGAGAAGTTGAACTACCTCTCTCCAACTACAAGGGTACTATCTTTTACTATGTCCAGAAGCTCCTGCAGCTCTCCTGCAGCGGGAGTGTCAAGTCAGATAAACTGCGCCGGATCTGGGAACCCACATATACGTAAGTCTGAATGGTTGTTGTTTTAGCTTTTCCTCATGATTCTGTGGTGAAACCTAATCTAAAAATAGCCTTTTGATCTCCTTTCTTCATGATGTTTTGACTTTCTGTGTTGCAGGATAATGTACAGAGAAATGAAGGATTCGGACAAAGAGAAGGAAAGTAGAAAGATGGTAATTGACAGGTTTCACATCCCCTCAGTCCTTCTAAACTGCCCATTTTTAAATCTTGGCTGTGAATTTCTGTGGCTGTTCTCAAATGTGTAGCTAAATGTTCCTCCTGGACAGCTAGACAGCCATACCTCACTAACCTTTTAAAGACGCAAGGAGACTGTGACTGAAAACCCTATTAGTCATAATGTAACTAGAGTAACTGCACTGGCCTCGTTAGTGGTTAAACCAATCTACTGTAATGCATGTCTATTTGCCTTGAGACTTTACAATCAGGAAAGACCAACATTTGGTTCTTCCTGTTGTAGGGTTGCTGGTCTGTAGAGCATGTGGAGCAATACCTTGGCACTGATGAATTACCAAAGAATGACTTGATAACCTACATGCAGAAGAATGCAGACTCCTCTTTCCTGCGCCACTGGAAATTAACCGGCACTAATAAAAGTATTAGGAAAAACAGAAATTGTTCTCAGCTCATAGCTGCATACAAGGTATAGAACGACATCAAGATGTTGCTTAAATATCTGTCTATCTTCTCTTTTGATATCCTTTTCATTCTTGCTTGACTGTCACTTGTGTTAGACAGTTGCCGCTGTTTTCTTTAGCTAAATGGCTTGTGGCTGTTCTGTAAATAATGCATTACCATGATTTCCATAGACGTCAGTGTTGTGAATCTGTTCCGTTTCATTATTTTGTCATACGAGAATGCAGTAATTGTACAGTAAAATAGCCTTGTCCAGTTTTATGCTACTGTCTTCATTGTTAATCAGTGAGTTAGTATAGTCAGGGAGCTGAAGGAAACATCCGGTTTTAAACCACGGTCCATATGATTGCTTGCAGGACTTCTGTGAGCACGGATGTAGGTCAGGGGGCCTGAGCCCTGGGTCTCTGGGTGTCATGCAAACCTGTGACATTCTGAGTGTGGCCAGGGAGCAGGCCCAGGCCAAGGCTGGCTCCAGTCAGAGCGCCTGTGGAGTGGAGGACGTGCTCCAGCTACTCCGCATCCTATTCATCATCGGGGGAGACCCCCACGCCCACGCACGCACTTTCCAGGAAGGTACGGATACACATCTCGGAACACGCACTACCAGGAAGTTATGGCTACACCCCTTCGTACCCCCCCCCCCCCTGTTTGTGTTCTTAATGACACATGTTGTTAATCTACTGTGTTATGACTAGATGTGGATGACCTCCAATTCAATGCATCGCCTGAGGAATTCACCAGCAAAAAGGTCACAACAAAGATTCTCCAGCAGATAGAGGAGCCTCTGGCCCTGGCCAGTGGGGCCCTCCCAGAGTGGTGTGAGCAGCTTACCAGCAAGTGTCCTTTCCTCATCCCCTTCGAGACCCGGCAGCTGTACTTCACCTGCACTGCGTTTGGAGCCTCCAGGTTAGTGCTACTTGACATGTAACAAAAATGTGTGTCTATCGCGCTCTGTATTCTCCTGAAGATGGTGCATGGTCTTGTACTGCATTGAATAACGAACATTTTGTTCCCTCACATATTACAGGGCCTAATTTAATTATTTGAGTGCTGTCCATTTCATTCACCTTATTCTATACTGACCCTGTATGTGCCTGTGTGTCCTCAAGGGCAATAGTGTGGCTGCAGAACCGGCGGGAGGCCACCATGGAGCGCTCACGGCCCTCCACCACAGTGAGGAGAGACGACCCTGGGGAGTTCAGGGTGGGCCGGCTCAAACACGAGAGGATCAAGGTCCCCCGCGGAGACCAGATGATGGAGTGGGCTGAGAGTGTCATGCAGATCCACGCTGACAGGAAGTCTGTTCTGGAGGTAAAACACCACGCCAGATTACACCATATTACGCCAGATTTAAGCACATACATTTTACTCCTGGCCTATAAAGCACGCTCAATGGAGGATCTGTGTGAAAGGATTATTGGTTGTCATTGGTTGCCATGAATAAGTGGTTCCCATAATGCTATGTGGTGTGAAATAAGTCCTCATTCATACTCAACAATTTTGTAAGCTTACTGTACATGTTTTTTTTTACAGCTTGGTGATGTCTTCCCCGATTTAAATGGCATGGCTATGAAAGTTTGTAGTGACTGACCAATATGTCTCTCTTCCCAGGTTGAGTTCCAGGGAGAGGAGGGCACAGGCCTCGGTCCCACCCTGGAGTTCTATGCTCTGGTGGCAGCTGAGTTCCAAAGGACTTCCCTGGGTATATGGCTCTGTGATGACGACTTCCCAGACGATGAGTCTCGCCAGGCAAGTGCCGCTTTACGGTCACATGAAAACGTAGACCTAAACAGTAATATTATCCATGCAATTACATGTTCTCATTTTCCTTAAAAACAACATACTGTATATTTAGATGTTATGAACCATGTCAGTGTCACTTGAATATTTTTTGGGATTAACTGTGTGTTGTACTTTCAGGTGGATCTGGGTGGGGGTCTGAAACCTCCAGGCTACTACGTCCAGCGCTCCTGTGGCCTGTTCCCAGCCCCATTCCCCCAGGACAGTGACGAGCTGGAACGCCTCAGCAAACTCTTCTTCTTCCTCGGTGTCTTCCTGGCCAAGTGCATCCAGGACAACCGCCTGGTGGACCTGCCCATTTCACGACCCTTCTTCAAGTTGCTCTGTATGGGTGACATTAAGAGCAACATGTCCAAGCTGCTCTATGCATCCCGCGGGGGTCCTCTCCTCCTTGATCCCACCGAGCAGCACCGCCACTTCTCAGAGATCCAGTCGGAGGCGTCCACCGAGGAGAGCCAGGACACCTATTCCATCGGCAGCTTTGACGAGGACTCCAAGTCCGAGTTCATCCTGGACCCCCCTAAACCCAAGCCCCCGGCCTGGTACCACGGCATCCTGACTTGGGAGGACTTTGAACTGGTCAACCCCCACCGGGCCAAGTTCCTGAAGGAGATGAAGGAGCTGGCGGTGAAGAGGAGGCTGATCCTGGGGAACAAGAGTCTGTCTGAGGATGAGAAGAACACTAGGCTGCAGGACCTCATGCTGAAGAACCCCATGGGCTCTGGACCACCACTTAGTGTAGAGGACCTGGGGTGAGCACAGCACCCACCACCACTCATTACTGAGAGCGTTTTTAAAATTTAGTCAAGAATTCAGTGGATAATTTCCTGAATTGGAATGGCATTTTTGCTAATTACATTGTTTTGTAGGTGACGTATAATCACTTGTGGTACATTTTTTCAATTTGCTCACCTTTTCAGTTTCCAATTATGCTGATTCATTATTTGATCCTTGACCGGTATATCGTTGTCATTCAACATGGCTAATTTTGAGTCCCTTTTCTCCCAGATTGAATTTCCAGTTCTGCCCCTCATCCAAAGTGCATGGGTTCTCAGCAGTGGACCTGAAGCCCAATGGAAATGACGAGGTAGGTAGAGAACTGCACCGCTATTGGCCGTGCCCTGAGTTTTACTGGTTAGATGAGTGGTGTCTAAATCTGTCCTCTGCCCCTCTCTGTTAATCCTTCCAGATGGTGACCATGGAGAATGCTGAGGAGTATGTGGAGCTCATGTTTGACTTCTCTATGCACACTGGCATCCAGAAACAAATGGAGGCTTTCAGAGGTATGCCTATTGAAACAACACACGGATTAGCGTTAGTAATCACGTAGAAGTTTTTTTTTTTTTGCACACTACATTTTGAATTAAATGAACTTTACTTTTCTCAGAGGGTTTTAACCGAGTGTTCCCCATGGAGAAGCTGAGCTCCTTCAGTCACAAGGAGGTGCAGATGATCCTCTGTGGAAACCAGTCTCCTTCCTGGACATCTGAGGACGTCATGAACTACACAGAGCCTAAGCTGGGCTACACTCGGGACAGGTATGATGGCCCTCGTATCTACAGCTTGTAGACTAGATAATTTACTCTGGCCAGCTTGAAAAAGGTTTGTTAGATCTCCTTGTATTGACGGTGTTGGTCGTGATTTAAAAGGGGTTCAAATGACAAGAACTGAAATGGTGAAGTCACTTAGTTCCTAGAGGAACATGAGAACTTGTACTGCTGCACCAGTACATCAACTAACAGCTTGTTGTTTTCATATTTTGCTGGAGAGATCTTTTTAACTGTTGTATCTGTTCTCGTCCTCTCCACAGTCCTGGGTTCTTGCGTTTTGTGCGGGTGCTTTGTGGCATGTCATCTGACGAGAGGAAAGCCTTCCTCCAGTTCACCACAGGATGCTCCACTCTGCCCCCTGGTGGTCTGGCCAACTTGCACCCACGCCTCACCATCGTTCGGAAGGTAAGGCTCTCCATGAGGCCAATCACTGAGTTTAGGGAACTTTATTAACCTTGCATTACAGTAAGCCATCCGAATGAGGTTGATATGGACATGTTTCAGAAATGCTGCCAGTTGAAATTTGTGAAATGTTTGAAATTAAATGTATTCTGTTCAGCTTTAAATCATAGTATTGTAATGACACTACCTCCACCACTTGTATCTGCCACTCCAGACCTCTGGGATTATAGAGCAGGGCTGTGACTGCAACACAGTTGACCTATTTGTTCCCCCTAGGTTGATGCGACAGACTCCAGCTATCCATCTGTTAACACTTGTGTGCATTACCTGAAGCTGCCAGAGTATTCCTCTGAAGACATCATGAGAGAGCGCCTCCTAGCAGCTACCATGGAGAAGGGCTTCCACCTCAACTGAGCATGCTCCGTCTGCCCCATTATGACTGACCGACCAACCCCCCCCCCCCCCTCCTCGCTGGTGAAGCCTGTTGTGTTTTGTTGCAGAAAAAGAAACAAGCTGTGCTCTCTGAGATCTCTCCTCCCATCCCCACACAACCTTACATCTCCCCCGTCCTGTCCTTTCCCCCTGAAAAACTTTAGGAAAACAGTCCCATGTTAACTCAATAGCTGCTGATACAGATAAAACCAGGGCCCACCTTCCCTCTCCTCCGACCCACCTGCTTACTTGTCACAGCTCTCTCCCTCCCCCAGGGCACTCTGCTGCTTTAAGGGCTTGAGCAACTGGAAGACGGGGCAGACAGTTTCCTCATGTTCTACAGTGTTTACTATCTCTCTCTCTCATACTTTGGCTGTGAGCATCTGTGTACAGGTTCTCTGTAGATTTTGGGGTTTTCAGATTACCACCAGCTTCTCTCCACCACCCCGGCTGGCAACCTCCTTCCTTTCCCTGTGTGATGTGAGGGGGAGAAAGGCAGCTGCTTCTGTAGAGCTAACTGTAGAGTGTTTGGGCATTTCCTTACCAGGTTGTTTTACTAGTGCCTGTGTTGTTTGAATATTAGGATTACCTTGTTCCTTTTACTTCATCTAACATCATACAATCATGATGCACATGCTTATTATTTTTCCTTTTGCTTTCGTTACTGTGTGTTTTTTGATGTTTATTGCCCTGCTATAAGGATCAAAGTCCCTGAGTGCATTTGTGTAATTTGATAATAAAGCTAGAGACGACAACACTGGTTCTGTGTGCAAGGCACATTTGAAAAGGAAAAAAAAGCAAGCTATGCTTTCCCTTGTATTTTCTTTGTATATTATAAACATTTATTTAACTCAAGTTGCAGTTTGAAGTAAACAGATATTTTCAAATGTGTATGCTCCAAATAATCATTAAAATGTTTGCAAAGTATGAAGTCTTGTTTATTTACGTTAAGAACTGAATAACATTCCATGCACATTAAAGCTCCAAGGGAAGATGTACGTAATACCTCAGTTCAATCTATTACTATAGCTGCTGTATAAAAAAAATACCTATTATTATTGACAAACTCAAGTATGAAGTCCATAAATCATTTGGATGGCAATGTGTCCATTTTTTCCCCAGAGGGTAACACAGTGGCAAGAAAGTATGTGAACCCTTTGGAATTACCTGGATTTCTGCATAAATTAGTCATCAAAATTCATTCCCAAGTTTAGCCTAACATTCTCCTGCAAAATGTCTTTATCCGTCTGCCAATTGAAGCTCAACAGAACAACGACCCAAAACACAAAAGTATATCAACAGAATGGCTTCAACAGAAGAAAATACGCCTTCTGGAGTGGCCCAGTTAGAGTCCAGACCGCAACCCGATTTATTGAAATGCTGTGGCATGACCTCGAGAGTGGTTCACAGCAGACATCGCAAGTATATTGCTGAACTGAAACCGTTTTGTAAAGATGGTCTAAAATGCGTCCTGACCGTTGTGCAGGTCTGATCTGCAACCTCAAATGTTGGAGTTTATTGCTGCCAAAGGAGGGTCAACCGGTTATTAAATCCAAGGGTTTGTGTTCTTTTTCCACCCTACGCTGAATGTTTACATGGTGTGTTCAATAAAGACATGTATAATTGTTATTGGTTTAAGCACGCTGTGTCTATTGTTGTGACTTCGATCAGATCACATTTTGACCAATTTATGCAGAAATCCAGGTAATTCTAAAGAGTTCACATACTTTTCTTGCCACTGTAGTCTTAGTTTGTTCAAACCATAGAGCTAGATGGTCTCTAGTGTCCAAAAGCCTGTTTTAGCATGGGCAGCTCATGGAGGACTCATCTTTTTATTTGTATAAAGTTGTGTCTGCCAATTGAACTGATGGGCGGCTCCATTTTGAAGTAATACATTTTCTTCACATTTGGCTGATCCCTCTTGATGTCCTGGTTGGACATGATTTCAATAGGGTCACCAGGAGGGATCATCCAAAGAAGTTGAAAGTCTCACCCAGTTGACATTAAAAATGTTTTCAGGAATTTTGGATTTCAAAACAAAAATCTATTTGAACGGTCATCCAACTCAGAATCTCTGGCCTCTTTCTAGAGTTCTGACATGGTTTGACCTTGTATTTTTCAGAGTTGCCAGTTGTTTTGAATGTGGCATTAAAATACAGAAATCATCCCTGTATGGTGCAAAATGCGGGGATGGTTTGAAAGTTACAAATCTTAAAAACGTGATTGCTGACAGGGCAAAACATTTTGGGACTATGTCAGCAATGGACTAATGAAACAAATACCAAAATATCGTTTTTGGGTGGTTTTCCTTCAAGGATCATATAATTCCATTCAGGTTACCAGGAGGAATCAGCCAATTAATTATACTTGTGAGGAGACATTCCATAACCGCAGGTGTCAGTAAATCGCCAACCTCTGCTTTATTACTGTAAAACAACACACTCTAGGTGGCAGCGTGCACCCTTTCAGTTTCCCAACTCATAGAAGAAAATTGAGTACTTCATAATGGAGATGGCCTTAATGGCGCTGCCCATGCTCTTAAAGACGCCATAATTGGACAGATACAATGATGCGAGGTCTAAGTCTATGGTTCAAACAACTGCTCAATGTGCCTCAGCCATCTTGTCCAGAGCAAGTAGAGGTGCCAGGATGCGGTTCTTGTTGGTCTCCACTATGTGTCCATTCTGGATAATCTCATCAATGATGATGTGCACTTTATCCAGGTTGAACATGATCTGAGCTGGAGTTAAGGTCATTAAATCTATAAGTCAATATTGAATAATCATTTATTCCCCATCACAGTGTAAAGGAGGGTATTGTTTCCCCCCCTCAATGAGCCCTCTCCAGTAGTAAGAATAATGTTCTTGTTATCTCTGGCTACACCAGTAACATGTCACTGGTCAGGTTGAACAACTTTGACAACTTAACAGTGAACCGTTAACACCACTGACTGTAGTTGCATTCCAATTCTTATGACTGGTCTGACCCCAGCTAGTCTGAAATCCCACTGAGCCCAGACTGAGCCCAGAAAGCACCTAATGCGAAGGTGGACAGGCAGACAGCCCCTGCTTCTGTTTCAATGACTTGTTTCCTCAAATTGATTAAAACAAGTTATAGTAATTTGTAAAAGGATACATCCAATTCACTCTGTTAGGAGAGAAAAAACAATTTACTTTTCTAACGAGGAACAATCAGTTTAGAGTAATGTGTTTTTGTCCCAGAAAATACTGACCTTTAAAATGCTATGCATAGGTGGTTGGATAGTTAACGTGAAGTAAATCTAGGATACAACAAGAATGTGCTGAAGTAGAGAATAAAAAGACTGAACTCACCACACGACTAAAGTACTTGTCAAGAACCTCAACAAAGTTGTGTACCAGCTCATAGATTGACAGCTCATTCTGTGGGAAAGAAGGACATCCCACACCATGAATCATGTATAATCACAATGAAACAATCTTAACCTTAATCGGTTAACACTAATACTTGTACACTTATAACAGTGAAATGATGAACTCACCTCAGTGTCACTGATACCAACAACTATGTAGAGAGCAGCATACTGCCGATACACTAGTCTGAAGTCCTTGTATTCCACAAAAGAGCACTAGATAGAATACAATAGTTAGTTGGATGTGAATTTTAAGATGAGTTCAGTGGCACACTAACTCAGCATGAAGAATACCATAAATACAAACAAAAATGTTTAGCATGACAATGAGTGGCAAGGACTGGAATTACAGCTAAACAGACTAGGTTATTTCTACTAGATTTCATTCTGTCCTGTATTGTCTTGTCTAACCCCCCAGTTATGCATTGTCTTCTCACTATTGTATTATACCCCTGAAAGTAAACCAAACTATTTTTTTTATTCTAATAATGTGATTGAGAGAGACCTCTTCTTTTTTGCGTGACAGGCATCTCTTGACAACATCAGTCTCCAGAGAAGGCCTCTTCTCAATGTCCACCTGCTCATAATACTTAGACAGGCGGGTCTGGCCCTGCTTGTTAACCATCAGAAGGAACTTGATCATTGTGATCTCTAAATCCAGTGCATCTGCAAAACAGGAAATAAATATATAAATAAATGGTGTCATTGCAAATCATGCAAAGTCTTTGTGTAATACCCTTTTTTTATGCATCTGTAACTGATCAGTTAACTACATGTGCCATTCAGCAGTCAGAAGGACTATGGCCAAACTAAACAGTCAGATCCCCAATCTGCAGTCAGCAAACAATGCAGTCAGCAACATGATGCTGGATATGAGATGGCTCCCTGAGTCATGCAAACAAACTCTGATAGAATCCTATTTCTATTATTGATCTGGTTCACAATGTGTCTGAGCTGTACAGACTGTAACTGTATACACGCATGCCCAGGGTATTTGGATGACCCCCAAAAAAAGAAAATGGTGAGTATGTCCCACCATGCAGCGCGGGACAATTCTCTCTCCCACCCCCGGCAGTAAGGAGGCTTTCATATCCAACTCCAAGGATTGGACTAATGGCGGCCAACATATCTTTACGCTGAGAGTAAATCCAAAACATAGCCCTGTCTCACTACAACCGCATAGCCATTTCAGTGAAAGGCATCGTCAAATTCATACGGGAACACTGATCTGAAAAGGGGGAGGGAAGGCGAATTCAAGCAGCAAATTGTGCTGGGACTTTCCTCTTCTTAAAAATGGATGAACACCCCGGCGGAAGAGTTGGAATGGCCGCCTCAAGACAGCAGCAGGGGAATAACAACGTTAATCCCCAAATCGGTAGTGGAGGTGGCTCAGGGATGGGGCAGCAGCAAGACGACATACCACGGCCACAGCAATATACCATCCCCGGTATTTTACATTACATCCAGCACGAATGGGCCCGATTCGAAATGGAGAGAGCTCATTGGGAAGTGGAGAGGGCCGAACTTCAGGTAGCTATTAGCATACTAACGTTATCTCAGCCAACTAACTAAAACACAGAAGCTTGAGCAACAATGCATTTTGCCTGGATAGTGTGCAACTTTTGTTTTAGCCACTTTGCATCCAGTGACCATGCTTCGATAGCAAGTGAACGTCCTACTATAGTGTGTCCAGTTAGATAACAAATAGTTAGCCACGGGAATCGGTTAACTGGCTGGATAACATTAGCTTAGCACCGGCTGACAAATGCTGGCTAGATAGTGTGTGATAAAGTGGAACATCAAGTTGATTTGTTTGCAATGTCTTACCCGTAGTTTTATGAATAACGTTCACTCTTGCTGCTGTGCTACTTATTTAGTCGTTTCATTTTAGAGAGTCGTTGAAATACACAAGGCTCTAATCAAACCGAATCCAGCTGACTGTCAACTAATCTCTGAGAGCAGCCATTTTGGTTTGGTCATTATGGCGACAACTTGGCTGGGTCCTCTTGAGTCGCCGACAGGCTAGCCGATGTTAGCTAAAACATCTTGAAAAGGGATACATCCCATATTGTTGATCATATAAAGTCTGCAATCTTTTTAACTTAAACGTTTTTTTAAAAAATAAATAAATAGTAAATAAACATGTAGTCTGATGCCATTTGGATGGTTTGTGCATGTTGTTAGCAAGCTAACATAAACAAAGTTAGCTAGCTAGCTAACTGTCACAAGGCCCCAGACACAGTCTGACACACTGCGCTGTCATTTACGATCGAACAAGTAAAACAATTCGCTTTAGGCTTAGTCAGAAATCTAGCTACATAACTTTTAGAATTCACTTTTGTGTCACGGATGTGATCTTGGTCAATTTAAGAAAGTTTTTCCGCGGTGGTTTATTTTATGACATTTTGACAGGTTTTATCAAATGTATGTTATGACATCAGCTAACGTTATGTGTGTGACCTGTCGAGACTACCTGGCAGTCTTGCAGATATGAAAGTGAATGTTGGTTTCAGTGTTGTGATTGTATTAAGGAATGTGGAGGTGTTGAAATGCAAGCAGTGCCAGAGAGAGTATAGTACTGCTTTGTTTGAACACATCCCACTCCAGACAGTTGAATTGGGACCGAGAGACTGAAAAACAGCTTCTATCTCAAGGCCATCAGACTGTTAAACAGCCACCACTAACATAGAGAGGCTGCTGCCAACACACAGGCTCAAACCTCTGCCCACTTAAATAAATGGACTTCATAAAGGTATCACTAGTCACTTTAAATAACACCACTTTAATAATGTTTACATATCCTACATTACTCATCTTATATGTATATACTGTAATCTATACCATCTACTGCATCTTGCCTATGCCACACGCCATCGCTCATCCATATATGTATATGAACATATTCTATTCATCCCTTTACATTTGTGTGTGTATAAGGTAGTTGTTGTGAATTTGTTAGATTACTGTTAGATATTACTGCATAGTCAGAACTAGAAGCACAAGCATTTCGCTACACTCGCCTTAACATCTGCTACCCATGTGTATGTGACCAATAAGATTTGATTTGATTTTGATTTGAGTGGTGGCAGATGGGAGGTTTACTCCCCTCCCTACTTGCTCAGTGACACATACCTTCAGCATGACTCTCACTCTGCACACTGATTCAAGGCCTACCAGAGTCAATAGATTGGAATGGATATAAGGCAGCACAGGCTTCTGCATCCCTGTAGCCACTGTCTGTCTGTCTGTCCCCCCCGTCCCCCCCCCCCCCCCAGGACAAGTGAAGTGACAAAACTAGATGTCATGACCCTGTAGAGAATTGATTGTCTCACTAGATGGCCAGAAAATGAGCAAGTTTTAGTTATGTTAGGGTTCATGTACAGTAACAAAAAAAAAAAAATATATATATATATATATATATATATATATATTCACAGGTTTTTCATTATTTTTACTATTTTCTACATTGTAGAATACATAGTAGTGAAGACATCACTGCTATAAAATAACAAATATTGAATCATGTAGTAAAAAGTGTTAAACCAAAATATTAGGTTCTTCAAAGTAGCCAACCTTTGCCTTGACAGCTTTGCAAATCCTTGGCATTTCTCTCAACCAGCTTCACCTGGAATGCTTTTCCAACCGTCTTGAAGGAGTTCCCACATATACTAAGCACTTGTTGGCTGCTTTTCCTTCACTCTGCGTTCCAACTCATCCCAAACTATCTGAATTAGGTTGTCGGATGATTGTGGAGGCCAAGTCATCTGATGCAGCGCTCCATCACTCTCCTTCTTGGTCAAATAGTCCTTACACAGCCTGGAGGTGTGTTGGGTCATTGTCCTGTTGAAAACAAATGATAGTCCCACTAAGCGCAAACCAGATGGGATGGCGTATCGCTGCATAATACTGTGGTAACCATGCTGGTTAAGTGTGCCTTGAATTCTAAATATCACAGACAGTGTCACCAGCAAAGCACCATCACACCACCATTTCCACGGTGGGAACCACACATGCAAAGATCATCCGTTCACCAACTCTGAGTCTCACAAAGACACGGTGGTTGGAACCAAAAATCTAAAATTTGGACTCATAATGAAGGAAATAAATTCCACAAATTAACTTATCATGGCACACCTGTTAATTGAAATGCATTCCAGGTGACTAACTCATGAAGCTGGTTGAGAGAATGCCAACAGTGTGCAAAGCTGTCATCAAGGCAAAGGGTGGCTACTTTGAAGAATCTAAAATATAATTTTATTTAGATTTGTTTAACACTAATTTTGGGTTACTACATGATTCCATATGGGTTATTTCATAGTTTTCATAGTCTTCACTATTATTCTATAATGTATAAAATTGTACAAATAAATAAAAACCCTTGAACAAGAAGGTGTGTCCAAACTTTTGACTGGTACTGTATGTATGTATTGTCGTGTCTTTGGCTATGCCGGATTAACGGATCTTACATGCTATTCTATAAAATAATTTCTCTGTAATTAATATCACCTGATTGAGCTAATCATGTAAATGTAATTAACTAGAGAGTCGGGCACCACAAAATAATATTTATAGAGCTGTTATCTTCAGAATAAACTCTTAAAGACCTAGTAATATTTTACATCCATAGCAGTCAACATTAATCTTCATCTTACTTCAGTCTCATCTGAAAGTTGTAAATTCTTGGTTATCTGCAAGAACCCTGGCTAACCATTTGAATCAGCAATACAACATAGGTATTTAGTAAATAAATAATTAAAACCAAACTAATCACACAGAATTCACATACACACAATTAATCATAACTTGATTACGAATTACGTCATAAAGGAAGACGTCCCTAGCGGGCGGAACAGATATGACAGCTTGTTACACAAAGGAAAAGGGCTGGGTTTGAGTGAAAGAGCAGGAAGACTGAGGAACAAAGGAAAAAAGCTGTGCTATCGTAAATACAGTATCTTATGCATTCTAAATTACCGCCCATTTGGAAAAGGAAAATGCAATAAATATTTACTCTGAACTGCGCTTCAGTAGGTTGGTGGTAGATGGAAGGCCGTGTTGCCAAACCGAGTCTTCTGTCCGTTGAAGAATGTCTCTGGTTGTCAATTGGATACATTGTAGTAACGTCGTTGTGTGATAGACGGGAAACTCTGTTCCTTCCTAACCTGCGTTTGCAGCTGCGGTCGCTAACTCAACAGCTAGGAGGTATCACTTCTATAGTGAATAAGAGTTCAAAAGTTCATACCATTCGCAACCAAAGCTCATGCTAATGTTGGCTTCGTTCTGTAGTTATTATCTGAACCATTCTGACAGGACCGTCGCCCTCATATCCTCGGAACAGGAAGTTATGTTGTCGTCAATGGCTTATATAAGAAGGGAGAAAAGGGGTGTGTTTCATAGTTTACAACATCTGTCTCTTCACGTGGGCGGGCCACTGAGTGAGCAGCAATATCTTATGAAAACCCACATCTCACATTTTAGAAGCTAAAATCACATTTCATCCCATCACAAATAATTTCATATTCAAACATTTAAATTGAACAACAATTCCATGTGAATCCTATAACTCTGATGTGTATACTTTCCACTGTAGAGTTTGTCATCTTATCATTGATGAGAATGTCTCAGATGACAACCGAACTGACTTCATATTCATAGCCCTATTTGAAGATCAATATGATAGTTACTAGTTATTTCTATTGACAAGACAAGTATGACCTGCCTAATTTGCCATAACAAGATGCTGTAATATTGTTCAACTTTGTATTGATAAAACAACATGCATTTTATGTTAATGAAGCAAGCCTAGATTATTTTGGTCAGCCGCACCTCCTATTGGGTGAGTTGCTTTGCGATTCATCCACATCAATCAAGCAGTCAGCCCTGTTAGCACAAATCACACCAAGCCTGGAAATAAATGCTATCTGGGTTAATTCTAACTTTATAGGTCACTAAGACTGCCAGGGCATATTTAGAACCATTCTTATGCGCTCTGCTCTTCCTTTGCCCTGGCTGTAGAAGACAGACAGAGAAATGGCAGCCTGACCGGGCCCTTTTCTTCCTGTTTAGAGTCTGTCCGTGGAAATAAAGAATATGATTATTAACACAGAGGCAGTGACTGTTGTATCTGGGTTTTATTATTTATATGTTGAGGCGGAGTGTTTTACCTCAATGAAAGTTTGACAGGATTGGTGTTTATCCTACTGAAACAATGTATTTGTTTTCATTATGGATCCCCATGCCTTGGCAGCAGCTACTCTTCCTGGGGTCCAGCAACAGAAGACAATTACATACAGTATTAAAATATAACATGACATGACATTTCATACCACTCCACCACCACATATTTACAATACAACATCCATGTGCACATATGTGTAGAGTGCGTGTCTTATCATGTGCCTGTCTGTGTGCCTGTCTGTCTCTTCACAGTCCCCGCTGTTCCATTAGGTGTATTTTAACTTTTTTTTAAATCCAATTCTACTGCTTGCATCAGTTACCTGATGTGGAATAGAGTTCCATGTAGCCATGGCACTATGTAGTACTGTGCGCCTCCCATAGTCTGTATGTATGGGTGTCTGAGCTGTGTGCTAGTACTTTAAACAGACAGCTCAGCGCTTTCAGCTTGTCAACACGTCTTACAAAGACCAGTAATGATGAGGTCAATCTCTCCTCCCACTTTGAGCCATGAGAGATTTACATGCATATTATTAATGTTAGCTCTCCATGTACATTTAAGGGCCAGCTGTTCTGTTCTGAGCCAATTGTAATTTTCCAAGGCCCCTGTTCGTGGCACCTGACCACACGACTGAACACTAGTCCAGGTGTGACAACTAGAGCCTGTAGGACCTTGTTGATAGTGCTGTTAAAAAGGCAGGGTAGCACTTTTTTTAATTATGGACACACTTCTCCCCATCTTAGCTACTGTTGTATCAACATGTTTTGACCATGACAGTTTACAATCCAGGGTCACCTCAACTTGCTAAATTTCCACATTATTTTTTACAATATTTAGTTGATGTTTATGGTTTAGGGAATGATTTGTGCCAAGTACAATGCCACCCATTCTGAAACTAACTTCAGCTCTTTGTTAAGTGTAGTAGCTAACGTGTATCGTGTTGCGTCATCCATATACATAGCCACACTGGCTTTACTCAAGGCCAGTGGCATGTCATTAGTAAAGTTTGAAAAATGTAAGGGGCCTAGACAGTTGCCCTGGGGAATTCCTGATTGTACCTGGATTATGTTGGAGAGGCTTCCATTAAAGAACACCCTCTGTGTTCTGTTAGACAGGTAACTGTTTATCCACGATATAAGAGGGGGTGTAAAGCTATAACACATACATTTTTCCTTCAGCAGATTATGATCGATAATGTCAAAAGCCACACTGAAGTCTATCAAAACAGCTCTTGCTATCTTTTTATTACCAATTTCTCTCAGCCAATCATCAGTCATTTGTGTATGTGCTGTGCTTGTTGAATGTCCTTCCCTATAAGCGTGCTGAAAGTCTGTCAATTTGTTTACAGTAAAATAGCATTGTATCTGGTCAAACCCTTTTCCCCCCCAATGTAGTTCTCTCTTGTTGAAATTGAAATCACTAACTCAATGTAGGCCTATGTTCATACCTGTGCGTCGGTGCAGTCAGTCGGTCAGTGTCTTAATCACGTCATTCTTTCATTGTGCTTGATTTGGTGATAATTTTCCACTAGGCCTCAGGTGTTTCCTTATGACTGGTGCACCACTATGTCAATGCTCTCTATTAGAGGTCGACCGAATATGATTTTTCAATACCGATTATTGGAGAACCAAAAAAAGCCGATACCGATTAATCAGTAATAATATATATTTTTTTGTAATAATGACAATTACAACAATACTGAATAAATACGTATTTTAACTTAATATAACACATCAATAAAATCTATTTAGCCTCAAATAAATAATGAAACATGTTCAATACTTTGTTTTTGCATTATTTAAACCAAATTGGAGAAGAAAGTAAAATTGCAATATGTGCCATGTAAAAAAGCTAACGTTTAAGTTCCTTGCTCAGAACATAAGAACATATGAAAGCTGGTGGTTCCTTTTAACATGAGTCTTCAATATTCCCAGTTAACCTAAAACGTCTTAAGGTTATTATAGGAATTATAGGACTATTTCTCTCTATACCATTTGTATTTCATATACCTTTGACTATTGGATGTTCTTATAGGCACTTTAGTATTGCCAGTGTAACAGTATAGCTTCCGTCCCTCTCCTCGCCCCTACCCGGGCTCGAACCAGGAACACATCGACAACAGCCACCCTTGAAGCATCGTTACCCATCGCTCCACAAAAGCAGAGCAAGGGGAACAACTACTCCAAGTCTCAGAGTGAGTGACATCACCGATTGAAAAGCTATTAGCACGCACCCCGCTAACTAGCTAGCCATTTCACATCGGTTACACCAGCCTAATCTCAGGAGTTGATAGGCTTGACGTCATAAACAGCTCAATGCTTGAAGCATTGCGAAGAGCTGCTGGCAAACGCACGAAAGTGCTGTTTGAATGAATGCTTACGAGCCTGCTGCTGCCTACTATCGCTCAGTCAGACTGCTCTATCAAATATCAAATCATAGACTTAATTATAACATAACACACAGAAATACGAGCCTTTGGTCATTAATATGGTCGACTCCGGAAACTATCATTTCGAAAACAAAACGTTTATTCTTTCAGTGAAATACGGAACCGTTCCATATTTTATCTAATGGGTGGTATCCCTTAGTCTAAATATTGCTGTTACATTGTACAACCTTCAATGTTATGTCATAATTATGTACAATTCTGGCAAATTAATTACGGTCTGGCCTCCCGGGTGGCGCAATGGTCTAGGGCACTGCATCGCAGTGCTAGCTGTGCCACCAGAGACTCTGGGTTCGCGGCCAGGCTCTGTCGCAGCCGGCCGCGGCCGGGAGGTCCGTGGGGCGAGGCACAATTGGCCTAACGTTGTCCGGGTTAGGGAAGGTTTGGCCGGTAGGGATATTCTTGTCTCATCGCGCACCAGCGACTCCTGTGGCGGGCCGGGCGCAGTGCACGCTAACCAGGTCGCCAGGTGCACAGTGTTTCTTCCGACACATTGGTGTGGCTGGCTTCCGGGTGGATGCGCGCTGTGTTAAGAAGCAGTGTGGCTTGGTTGGATTGTGTTTCGGAGGGCGCATGGCTTTCGACCTTCGTCTCTCCCGAGCCCGTACGGGAGTTGTAGTGATGAGACAAGATAGTAACTACTAACAATTGGATACCACGAAATTGGGGAGAAAAATATATTTTCTTAATTACGCTCTTTGTTAGGAATAAATGGACTTCACACAGTTCTCAACGAGCCAGGCGGCCCAAACTGCTGCATATACCCTGACTGCTTACAAGGAACGCAAGAAAAGTTACACAATTTCCCTAATTATAAGAAATTCATGTTAGCAGGCAATATTAACTAAATATGCAGGTTTAAAAATATATACTTGTGTATTGATTTTAAAGAAAGGCATTGATGTTTATGGTTAGGTTTGGTGCAACGACAGTGCTAAATCACCACCCGTTTGGCGAAGTAGGCTGTGATTCGATGAGAAATTAACAGGCACCGCATCGATTATATGCTACGCAGGACACTCTAGATAAACTAGTAATATCATCAACCATGTGTTGTTAACTAGTAATTATGTGAAGAATGCAACTTACCTTGGCTTCTTGCTGCCCTCGCGTAACAGGTAGTCAGCCCGCCTCGTGGAGTGCAATGTAAAGGCAGGTGGTTAGAGCATTGGACTAGTAACCGGAAGGTTGCAAAAACAAATCCCCGAGCTGACAAGGTAAAAATCTGTCGTTCTGCCCCTGAACAAGGCAGTTAACCCATCGTTCCTAGGCTGTCATTGAACATAAGAATGTGTTCTTAACTGACTTGCCTAGTTAAATAAAGGTGTTAATGTAAAAAAAAATAATAATAATAAATAAATAAATCTGCCAAATCCGTGTCCAAATTACAGATTTCCGATTGTTATGAAAACTTGTCATCGGCCCTAATTAATCGGTCGACCTCTACTCTCTATCCCTAAAACATCTGTGCTAATTAGACCACTGTAATGTTCTTCCACAGGTCTTTCTTGGTTATACATAACATCTATAAGTAGATGAGCTGAAAATAGCGGTTCCACTTAATAGTCTACCATGGCTCCTGAAAACGGTCCGAACTGTGAAAACATTTGACAGTTTCTGACATGTTTGATGTTTTTCTTTTCTTTTTTTTCCTCTATTTAACTAGGCCAGTCAGTTAAGAACAAACCCTTGTCAGCTCGATGATTCGATCTAGCAAATACAGTTCTAAAGGTATTCAAGTGTGAATAGGCCTAAGCAGTGTTCCTTTGCAGTGAAGTGGTAGGTAGATATGTTATGTCGGTGATGACAAAGCTCTAAAAGTCGGCCATTAGTTTTGCACCCATTTATAGGACAGCTGTACAGCGGGTAATGTGTCGTGAGTTGGCCATGTCTATTCTTGCTCCAATACAGTCCATTAATTTGTCAGCCTGTTAATTTGGGTCTGTGAGCTCACTGTATCCCCAGACTGACTGTTACACATCTCAACCCTGTGACCTCACACGTACGTAGCAGCTAGGCCGATACTGGCTTTGCTAGCTGCGCTGGGATTGGTCCGAGGGCGGCGTTGCAAGGGTGGTCTGAGGGCAGGGGGGATTTCCACAGCTTTTAGCAGAAGTGCTTTAACAGGAATTAGGATCATTGCGGCGATTTGATCTCTGATAGTGTACCTACTGTATTTGGATGGGCTGGGAATGTCCAGAGACCTCACGATACGCTATTATCACGGTACTTAGGTGACGATACGATATGTATTGCGATTCGATATTGTGATTGGATGTTCTAAACATAATGCTCACTATAGAAGCACTACACCCCCTTGAACTTTTTTCACATTTTCTTGAAAAAAAAAATATATATATATATATTTATATTTTTTGTCATTGTTCTACACAAAATACTCTGTCAAAGTGAAAAGATAATTCTACAAATTAATACAAATTCAATAACTAAAATATATATTTGTTGCATAAGTATTCATCTCCTTTGTTTTGGGAAGACTAAATTAGTTCCGAAGTAACATTTGGCTTAACAAATCACATAAGTTATATGAACTCACTCTGTGTGAAATAATAGTTGACATGGTTTTTGAATGACTATCTGATTGAGGGGTTAAATGTCTTTCCCCTTCCTCTGTCCCCCAGACATCATCAAGTATTGAATTTCATGCACAGATTCAACTGCGAAGACCAGGGTGCTTTTATAAAAGCCGCATGAAGAAGGGCAGTGATTGGTAGATGGGTAAAAATAACAAATCAGACATGGACTATATCTTGAAGCACAGTCAATTTGCTAATTATGCTGTGGATGATTTATTAAACAACCACCCAGACACATCAAAGATGCAGTTGTCCTTCTGAACTGAGCTGCAGGATCGGAAGGAAACTGTAAAGGGATGTCACCATGAGGCCATTGGTGATTTTTAAAACGGCTACAGAGTTCAGTGGCTGTGATGGGGGGGGGGGGGGTGAGGATGGATCAACAACATTGTAGGGACTCCACAATAATGACTTAAAAGAAGTGAAAAGAAGAATAAAAATATACAGAATAAAAGTATTTCAAAACATGCATATGTATGCAACAAGGCACTATAGTAATAGTGCAAAGGAATACACTTTTTGGCCTAAATGCCAAGCTTTCTGTTTGGGGCAAATCCAACACATCACTGAGTAACTGCTTCCTTGTATGGGTATGCTTGACATCGGCAAAGACGGGTGCGTTTTTCAGGATAAACATTAACGGGATGGCGCTTAAGCACAGGCAAAATCCTAGAGGAAAACCTGGTTCAGTCTGCTTTACACCAGATACCCGGAGATGAATTCACCTTTCAGCAGAACAATAACTTATAACACAAGGTCAATCTAAACTGGAGTTGCTTACCAAGAAGACGGTGAATGTTCCTGAGTGGCCAAGTTACAGTTTTGACACAAATTGACTTAAATCTATGGCAAGACTTGAAAGTTGCTGTCTAGCCATCATCCCCAACACCTTAACAGAGCTTGAAGAATTTTTTAAAAGAATAATGGGAAAATATTGAGACTTGCCCAACAAGATTTACAGCTGTTGTTGGTGATTCTAACATGTATTGACTCAGGGGGGTGAATACTTATCTAATAAAGATATATTACGGTTTTATTTTTCATTAATCTTCTAGAAAAACAAACAAGTTATTCCACTTAGACAATAGAGTATTTTGTGTAGGTCGTTGCCAGAAAATGACAATTAAATCTGTTTTAATCCCACTTTGTAACGCAATAAAATGTGAAGACATCCACAGAGTGTGTAGACTTTCTGTAAGCACTGTATGTCTGCTGCAGAGAGACGATGGAGCACGAGAGAACGGGTTTTGATCAGTCAAGAAAATAAAACTGCTGAAAACATGTTGACTCACTAGTTAAAAACAAGATGGAGAACAAGCTATAGGACAAAAAATACCAGAGTTGTGGCGCAGGTACAGCCGACTAGTGCTAGTTAACGCTACCTAACAAAAACATACAGTACCCGTATCAAGTTTGGACACCTACTCATTCAAGGGTTTTTATTCATATTTACTGTTTTCTACATTGTAGAATAATAGTGAAGACATCAAAACTATGAAATAACACATGGAGTCATGTAGTAACCAAAAAAGTGTTTTATATTTATATATATATATATATATATATATATATATATATATATATATATATATATATATATATATATACACTGCTCAAAAAATAAAGGGAACACTAAAATAACACATCCTAGATCTGAATGAATGAAATATTCTTATTAAATACTTTTTTCTTTACATAGTTGAATGTGCTGACAACAAAATCACACACAAATTATCAATGGAAATCAAATTTATCAACCCATGGAGGTCTGGATTTGGAGTCACACTCAATATTAAAGTGAAAAACCACACTACAGGCTGATCCAACTTTGATGTAATGTCCTTAAAACAAGTCAAAATGTGTGTGTGGCCTCCACGTGCCTGTATGACCTCCCTACAACGCCTGGGCATGTTCCTGATGAGGTGGCGGATGGTCTCCTGAGAGATCTCCTCCCAGACCTGGACTAAAGCATCCACCAACTCCTGGACAGTCTGTGGTGCAATGTGGCGTGACATGATGTCCCAGATGTGCTCAATTGGATTCAGGTCCTGGGAACGGGCGGGCCAGTCCATAGCATCAATGCCTTCCTCTTGCAGGAACTGCTGACACACTCCAGCCACATGAGATCTAACATTGTCTTGCATTAGGAGGAACCCAGGGCCAACCGCACCAGCATATGGTCTCACAAGGGGTCTGAGGATCTCATCTCGGTACCTAATGGCAGTCAGGCTACCTCTGGCAAGCACATGGAGGGCTGTGCGGCCCCCCAAAGAAATGCCACCCCACACCATGACTGACCCACCGCCAATCCGGTCATGCTGGAGGATGTTGCAGGCAGCAGAACGTTCTCCATGGCGTCTCCAGACTCTGTCACGTCTGTCACATGTGCTCAGTGTGAACCTGCTTTCATCTGTGAAGAGCACAGGGCGCCAGTGGCGAATTTGCCAATCTTGGTGTTCTCTGGCAAATGCCAAACGTCCTGCACGGTGTTGGGCTGTAAGCACAACCCCCACCTGTGGACGTCGGGCCCTCATACCACCCTCATGGAGTCTGTTTCTGACCGTTTGAGCAGACACGTGCACATTTTTGGCCTGCTGGAGGTCATTTTGCAGGGCTCTGGCAGTGCTCCTCCTTGCACAAAGGTGGAGGTAGCGGTCCTGCTGCTGGGTTGTTGCCCTCCTACGGCCTCCTCCACGTCTCCTGATGTACTGGCCTGTCTCCTGGTAGCGCCTCCATGCTCTGGACACTACGCTGACAGACACAGCAAACCTTCTTGCCACAGCTCGCATTGATGTGCCATCCTGGATGAGCTGCACTACCTGAGCCACTTGTGTGGGTTTTAGACTCCGTCTCATGCTACCACTAGAGTGAAAACACCGCCAGCATTCAAAAGTGACCAAAACATCAGCCAGGAAGCATAGGAACTGAGAAGTGGTCTTTGGTCACCACCTGCAGAACCACTCCTTTATTGGATGGTTTGGGATGAGTTGGACCGCAGAGTGAAGGTAAAGCAGCCAACAAGTGCTCAGCATATGTGGGAACTCCTTCGGGACTTCACCTGAAATGTTATTCCAACAGTCCCGAAGGAGTTCCCACATATGCTGAGCACTTGTTGGCTGCTTTACCTTCACTCTGCGGTCACACTCATCCCAAACCATCTCAATTGGGTTGAGGTTGGGGGATCATGGAGGCCAGGTCATCTGATGCAGCACTCCATGACTCTCCTTCTTGGTCAAATAGTCCTTACACAGCCTGTGATGGCGTATCACTGCAGAATGCTGTGGTAGCCATGCTGGTTAAGTGTGCCTTGAATTCTAAATAAATCACTGACGAGTGTCACCAGCAAAGGACCATAGAATAAGGCTGTAACGTAATAAAATGTGGAGAAAGTCAAAGGGTTTGAATACTTTCCAAATGCACTGTATTCTAGTGCCAATGTACTACAAAGTGTACAGTTGGTTTGACATTTGAAAACCCTATGTTGCTAGTTAGGGGACCGTCAGTAAATTACACAATGTACATGGGACAATATTTTAAGTGGTCAATAGCTCCAAATTTCTATGAGTTAACCTCAAACCAACTATAAATTTTAGAAATTCATATACAAATATTGAAAGCATTTAATGAGACAACTAAAAGATTTGCAATATGAAAATATTGTCCATTTACATTGTCATTTATTGACTGTCCCTAACTAGCCCCCTGAGAAAGACTAGCAATGTCAAACCAAGTTTGCCACTGTCTTACACCAGCTGGCTGAAGCTAATTGGCGAAAGAAGATGGCTAGCACTAGCTAAACTAGGCAACTTCAAGACCAGAAGTGTATTCATTACGTCTTGCAACAGAGACCTTTTATCTTTTTTAAGAACCAAACAGAAGCACAAAAAAAGAACATGGAACGAAATGGGGAGGGACCTACCTGATTTTGTCCAATAGAAACTTGTTTTTGTTGCAAAACATTTTCTCTTTGGAGGAAACAGTTTCTGTTGCAGAATCACTGTAATGAATACACCCCTGGTTAGGTTTTTTCAAGTTGTCTAGGGTGAGTGACGGACTAACTGTGTATCGTTTTGGCAGAGTGGATGTACAAACACTTGCCATGTGCGAAAACACACACACACACACACACACACACACACACACACACACACACACACACATACACGAGAAACCCACATGAAACTACCCAAAGACGACTCTCTTGTATTCAGTCATGGCCGCTACACATGTTAATGACCAAACCGAAAATGTTTAGTTGAGTGTTGTAGCCAGCTGTATCTGCTGAGGGAGTAGCTAGTGCTTGTGTAACCGACCCCTGGCTGTTGAACTAGTTCCCGTTTGTCCACAGAAAAAGACCAATGTAAACAGCTGTTCGTGCAGCTGAAACTCTCCTCCTCCCTTTAGCCAACTTCAACTGGCCAGACCTGAGACCTCCCAGGCTTATGGTCCCAGCAAGACTTTCATTTAGCACTTTGACTTGAACACCGAGGTGGAAAACTTTAGAAAATACTAGTTCTTATACAGTAATTATTCTATTTAAGAGAACTGATCTCCATTGACTGAAGTGAATCCTATGTTGAAAATTGACCCCATGTAGAGAGCTGGGTCTCCTACTCCTTGAATGTGTACTCAATTTTGTCTTATTTTATTATTGTGAGGGAGTGACTGGACCAGGCGACTCAGTGGTTCAGATCCACCATAGTGTTTTCATAGCCGGTATGGTTTAGCTGCTAGCCGGTGGCACTTTACTCGTCTGGCACTTTCTCCGTCTCCATGACTACGGCATGAATGTCGGCCTCCGGTTTACCTGCCGAACAACTGGGTTGCTATGGGCACCATGACACCCCACCAGTCGAGAGGGCGTTTAGGGCGGCTGACTAAAAATACGCCCTGCCTGCCACCCTTTAAACGGCATTGGGTGTCACAGCTGCTCAGTACTCACGAGCAGCACAGAGTTGAGCAGGAGAAGAGGGCCAGCTAAATAGTGCTGTATGAACTGAACAGCCTTACAGGGGTGATCCTACTTGAGGCCTGCGTTACAACCTGGGCCTGCTGCTCTGTTGATCCCAGGAGCGACAGACCGAGTCCTACTTTGACTCACCAGGCCTATACCAAGGTTTCCCCAATTCATCGGTGCCTATACCTTTTCAAATGTTTTGTTTAGGCCTTTTTTTTCTTTTTTCTATCCAGTGTCTCTTTCAAATACAGTGCCTTCAGAAAGTATTCACACCCCTTGACTTTTTCCACATTTTGTTGTGTTACAAGTTGGGATTAAATTAATTTCATTTTCATTTTGTCTACGATTTACACTAAATACTGGTGTCAGTGGAAGAAAATGTATATTTTTTTTCTTTAAAGAAATGACTAAAACACTAATATATCTTGACTACATAAGAATTCAACCTCCCGAGTCAATACATTTTAGAATGACCTTTGGTAGTGATTACAGCTGTGAGTCTTTCTGGGTAAGTCTAAGAGCTTTGCACACCTGGATTGTTCAAAATTTGCCATTTACATGTTTTATATATATTCAGAATTCTTCAATCTGTCAAATTGGTTGTTGATCATTGCTAGGCAACCATTTTCAAGTCTTGCCATATATGTTCAAACAGATTTAAGTCAACTGCAGCTTAGCCACTCGGGAACATCCACTGTCGTCTTGGTAAGCAAGTCATGTAGATTTGGCCTTGTGTTTTAGGTTATTGTCCCGCTGAAAGGTGAATTCATCTCCCAGTGTCTGGTGGAAAGCAGACTGAACCAGGTTTTCCTCTAGGATTTTACCTGTGCTTAGCTCAATTCCATTTCCTTTTTATCCTGAAAAACTCCCTAGTTCTTAATGATTACAAGCATACCCATAACATGATGAAGCCATCACTATGCTTGAAAATATGGAGAGTGGTACTCCATAGTGTGTTGTATTGGATTTGCCCCAAACATAACTTTTTGTTATGAATACAAAGTGTTAATTGCTTTACCAAATTCTTTTTTTCAGTTTTACTTTAGTGCCTCATTGCAAACAGGATGCATGTTTTGGAATATTTTTTTGTTCTGAACAGGCTTCCTCCTTTTCACTCTGTCAATTAGGTTAGTATTGTGGAGTAACTACAATGTTGATCCATCCTCAGGGATCCATCCAATGTGGTTGCATCTGTTTGAAATTCACTGCTCGACTGAGGGATCTTACAATTATCTGTATGTGTGGGGTAGAGGTGAGAGTCATTATGTTAACACTATTATTGCACACAGAGTGAGTCCATGCAACTTGTGTGACTTGTTAAGCACATTTTTACTGCTGAACTTATTTAGGCTCGACATAAAGGATTTGAATAATTATTGACTCAAAGACATTTTAGATTTTCATTTTTAATTCATTTGTTAAAAAAAATAAATGATGTATTGTGTGTAGGTCAGTGACAAAGAAATCAGAATGTAATCCATTTTAAATTCAGGCTGTAACACAGAAAATTGTGTAAAAAGTCCAGGGGTGTGAATACTTTCTGAAGGCACTGTATGTGTGGAGTCAATAGCTGGTACAGTAGGCCCCTACATGGGGTTTGGTTGTCTATATAATTAACATTTAATTTGATATAAGGCATGGAGTCATTAATGAATGGAAAATGAAGTCGAGAAGAAGAGTGATGTGGCAGTAGTAGGTGATGTAATAGTCATTGCTGCCACTATTATTCATCTGTTTTAATAATTTAGTAGACATGACATGCCTATTACTTCAGTGGGAAAGATTGCTTGTTTATTTATAAAATATATATAATTTTCAAAAAAATGTTTAACCTCTTTTTCTCCCCAATTTCGGGATATTCAATTGGTAGTTAGTCTTGTCCCATCGCTTCAACTCCTGTACGGACTCGGGAGAGGTGAAGGTCGAGAGCCATTTGTCCTCCGAAATACGACCCTGCCGAGCCGCACTGCTTCTTGACACACTGCTTGACACACTGATACGCCACAACAGATGACCTTAACATTTCGTAGAGTTTTTAAAGTTGTGAGTAAATTATTGGCTTTAACAGGAGAACCGTTAACTTATAAATGTTTTCTCCTTTCTTGTTTTGTTTTTTTTCAGGCTCGAATAGCATTCCTACAAGGAGAAAGGAAAGGTCAAGAGAATGTAAAGAATGATCTAGTTAGAAGAATAAAGATGTTAGAATATGCATTAAAGCAAGAAAGGTGAGTGTATCGCTTCTCTCTTTAACTTGAGGCAATAACTTTGATATATGGCCAAGTTCAATCTGTCTCATTGGCCATTTGCATGTACATTTTGTGTGTGACTGCAATCTGTGGAGGCTGCTGAGGGGAGGACGACTCCGTTCCAGCTATTACTATGAGCCGTCCTCCCCTCAGCAGCCTCCACTGACTGCAATGTAGAATTTATTATCTCATCACATTTACTAAACTCTTTCATTTGTCTTTTCTCTACCAGAGCAAAATACCATAAATTAAAATATGGAACAGAATTAAATCAAGGTGAAGTTAAGATGCCTAACTTTGAACCAGGTACGGACCTCTCCTGTCTCAACTGCTATAAAATGAAATGAATAGAATATGTTGACATACAGTGGTTTCGATAACTTTTCTTCCGTGAGGTTTGCAGAAGATACCAAAGACACAGAGGTCCCTGCTGTACCCCAGAACAGTCAGCTGACGTGGAAACAGGGCAGACAGCTCCTCAGACAGTGAGTACGCCAACACAGCATACCTATAGGGCCTCGCATCCAGCTAGCATTCTAACACGTTTATAGATCAAGATGAATTCCCATCAGGGTCTGTATTCATAGAGCGTCTCATCATGCTGATCAAGGACCAGGTCCCCCTAGCTAATGTAATCTTATTCCTTATGCTCTAAAATGTCAGACTGATCCTAGATCACCATTCCTGCTCTGGGAAGCTTTAGGTACACGGGCCCAGGTTTGTTTAGCTAGCTAAGTCATTTGGATGTGTAATTCTGTTTCTGTCCCAACAGATATCTTCAGGAAGTAGGTTACACGGACACAATACTAGATGTGCGGTCTCAGAGAGTGCGTTCGTTACTGGGCCTATCCGGCTCGGAGCAGAACGGCTCTGTGGAAAACAAGAACCTGGAGCTGATCCTCAACGGAGGGGAGTCTCCAGCCAAACCAAAGGGACAAGATATGAAAAGGTAGTTTGTTAGGCCTCATCTGGTCCTGCACACTGCCAATCACTTCAGTGAAGATCCAACTGACACAATGTTCACTTTTCCTGACGAAACTGAAATCACACACTCCACTTTTTCTGGCAACTTCCTAAATAGCAGATTTCTGATGGATTCTGCACACTGTGCCTCTGTGTGCTCAGAACAGTATGCTCTGAATAGCATTAGCCACATCATCCATCCTGTTTCATTTAATTTGCTAATGAAATCATTTGCAGTGTCGCCCGCATTGCTCTAAATAGTTGTTTTCAAACTGTTTTTCTAGGAATCCAGGAGACGTTCTGGAAACATTTAACTTCTTAGAAAACACAGACGACAGTGACGAAGATGACGATGAGGAGGGAGACCTGATGGAGGATATAGACAGCGGCAAACACACAATAAAAAGACACAAGATAAAGGTGAAGACCTCTTTGCTTCAGGCGATGACATCTGAAGCCCCTTACTAGTGTTGTCGTAAATGTACTGCCAGTGTCAGCACTGTGTAAATGGGTGTAATAATGGCTTGCTAAGAGCAATACTTGTCTCTTGACACTAGACTTGTATCCTCAGATCTGATTATGAATGTTGATAGTTATCAGGAGAGAACCTTTAAATGCCTGCTGTGTAAAAGAGTTCACCACAATTTAAAATTCGGTACATGAGCATGTGGAAGGAAAATACCAACCACCTTTTATTTGACAAGTATTGTTATTATATACAAGTATTGTATTAAGTGTGTACTGTATTTGATCCCAGTGTGCCAGACCTGGTGGCTGACTGTGTTTGTCCTCTGTCCAGGTTGGGAACGAGGGCCTGGCCTCTGACCTTCCAGACGATCCCGACACGGAGGAGGCTCTGAAGGAGTTTGACTTTCTGGTGAATGCCGAGGATGGAGAGGGAGCAGGGGAGGCCAGGAGTTCAGGGGATGGGACCGAATGGGGTAAGAGGGTATAACATATCTCCTGCTGAGAACTAGCCTAGTCCCCATTGTGTCCCCATTTGGCATAAATGCAGCCATTTGTATCAATGAAAATGTAGATTTAGCCTGCATGGGTGTTGGGTAGAGGAACTGTGGCTTGGACAGCCCTTGTGTGTGTGTGTGTGTGCGCCGGTGGTAGACATGTTTTCCTCTACCCATCTGTGGGCCGGTGGTAGACATGTATTCCTCTACCTATCTGTGGGCCGGTGGTAGACATGTTTTCCTCTACCCATCTGTGGGCCGGTGGTAGACATGTATTCCTCTACCTATCTGTGGGCCGGTGGTAGACATGTTTTCCTCTACCCATCTGTGGGCCGGTGGTAGACATGTATTCCTCTACCTATCTGTGGGCCGGTGGTAGACATGTTTTCCTCTACCCATCTGTGGGCCGGTGGTAGACATGTATTCCTCTACCCATCTGTGGGCCGGTGGTAGACATGTATTCCTCTACCTATCTGTGGGCCGGTGGTAGACATGTTTTCCTCTACCCATCTGTGGGCCGGTGGTAGACATGTATTCCTCTACCTATCTGTGGGCCGGTGGTAGACATGTTTTCCTCTACCCATCTCTGGGCCAGTGGTAGATATAACTGAAATATTGAGTAGTGGAGCGTGTATTCTGATCTGCACCAAGAATGGCCTACCCTGTGCCATCTCAGTCACGCCAATGCTGCGTTAGCATTCCTCCTCACTTGTGCACAGGATATTCTGAGCCGCCCCCCCCCTGGCCTCGCCTGGCCTCCCCTGGCCTCCCCTGGCCATGCCACACACCTCACTGCTGCTGCGTGCCCTGCTCAAAATCCCAGCCTCTCGGTTCAGTCACACTACCCTCAGCACAACCCTCCACAGTGGCCGAGAGAAAGGGTTTCATACAGAGCACCAGTCAGACCCGCTAGTAATGAAATTAACCCCATCCCACACAGTGCTGGTCTTATTTTTCATGTGTTTTTTTTGCAAGGGGGCTAACCTGTGTTTAGGAAATTGTTTCATCGCATGTCTCATTGTTATTCACTCAAGGTTTTGACTTCTACCCAGTGAAATACTTTCTACTATGTTAGACATAAAAACCTCTCCAGCCATGTCACTAAGTCAATCCATTTAGTGTGTGCTCTGCAGTCTTGCCATGCGGGGGAATGTTTTCACACCCCACTGAGAGGCTGAGCTCTTTGTCTAGGTGTGGCCTGTATGTCGTTTACTAAACCTTCTCCTCTCCGTCCTATTCTTAGCCGAGCCCTTACCGTTTCCCTCAGGCGGGGGCAAGTCCTTTATCATTGGCTCTGATGACGTGTTGGAGAGTTTCCTGGGCCTGGGAGACCTGGCTGACCTCACCGTCTCCAACGATGAGGCTGACTACAGCTATGATGTAAGCAACTGTCAGCCCTGAACCATGACCCCCTGAACAGCACCAACCCCTCCCTGAACCCTCCTCTCCTCCTGTACCCCTCTCTCATCCTGTACTCCTCCCTGCCTCTCTCTCTCATCCTGTACTCCTCCCTGCCTCTCTCTCTCATCCTGTACTCCTCCCTGCCTCTCTCTCTCATCCTGTACTCCTCCCTGCCTCTCTCTCTCATCCTGTACTCCTCCCTGCCTCTCTCATCCTGTACCCCTTCCTGCCTCTCTCTCTCCTCCTGTACCCCTCCCTGCCTCTCTCTCCTCCTGTACACCTCCCTGCCTCTTTCTCTCCTCCTGTACCCCTCCCTGCCTCTCTCTCTCCTCCTGTACCCCTCCCTGCCTCTCTCTCTCCTCCTGTACCCCTCCCTGCCTCTCTCTCTCCTCCTGTACCCCTCCCTGCCTCTCTCTCCTCCTGTACACCTCCCTGCCTCTTTCTCTCCTCCTGTACCCCTCCCTGCCTCTCTCTCTCCTCCTGTACCCCTCCCTGCCTCTCTCTCTCCTCCTGTACCCCTCCCTGCCTCTCTCTCTCCTCCTGTACCCCTCCCTGCCTCTCTCTCTCCTCCTGTACCCCTTCCTGCCTCTCTCTCTCCTCCTGTACCCCTCCCTGCCTCTCTCTCCTCCTGAACCCTCCCTGTCTCTCTCTCCTCCTGAACCCTCCCTGTCTCTCTCTCCTCCTGGAACCCTCCCTGCCTCTCTCTCCTCCTGGAACCCTCCCTGCCTCTCTCTCCTCCTGGAACCCTCCCTGCCTCTCTCTCCTCCTGTACCCCTCCCTGCCTCTCTCTCCTCCTGTACCCCTCCCTGCCTCTCTCTCCTCCTGAACCTCTCTCCTCCTGAACCCTCCCTGAACCTCTCTCCTCCTGTACCCCTCTCTCCTCCTGTACCCCTCTCTCCTCCTGAACCCTTATCTCCTCCTGTACCCCTCTCTCCTCCTGTACCCCTCCCTGCCCCTCTCTCTCCTCCCGTACCCCTCTCTCCTCCTGTACCCCTCCCTGCCCCTCTCTCCTCCTGTACCCCTCCCTGCCCCTCTCCTCCTGAACCCTCCCTGAACCTCTCTCCTCCTGAACCTCTCCTCCTGTACCCCTCCCTGCCTATCTCCTCCTGAACCCTTATCTCCTCCTGTACCCCTCTCTCCTCCTGTACCCCTCCCTACCCCTCTCCTCCTGTACCCCTCCCTGCCTCTCTCTCCTCCTGAACCCTCCCTGAACCTCTCTCCTCCTGAACCCTCCCTGCCTCTCTCCTCCTGTACCCCTCTCTCCTCCTATACCCCTCCTTGCCCCTCTCTCTCCTCCTGACACCTCCCTGAACCGCTCTCCTCCTGTACCCCTCCCTACCCCTCTCCTCCTGTACCCCTCCCTGCCTCTCTCTCCTCCTGAACCCTCTCTGAACCTCTCCTCCTGAACCCTCCCTGCCTCTCTCCTCCTGTACCCATCTCTCTCCTCCTATACCCCTCCCTCCCTGCCTCTCTCTCCTCCTGAACCCTCCCTGCCTCTCTCTCCTCCTGAACCCTCTCTGCCTCTCTCTCCTCCTGAACCCTCTCTGCCTCTCTCTCCTCCTGAACCCCTCCCTGCCCCTCTCTCATCCTGTACTCTTCCCTGCCTCTCTCTCTCATCCTGTACTCCTCCCTGCCTCTCTCTCTCCTCCTGTACCCCTCCCTGCCTCTCTCTCTCCTCCTGTACCCCTCCCTGCCTCTCTCTCTCCTCCTGTACCCCTCTCTCCTCCTGTACCCCTCTCTCCTCCTATACCCTTCCTTGCCTCTCTCTCTCCTCCTGACCCCTCCATGCCTCTCTCTCTCCTCCTGTACACCTCCCTGAACCGCTCTCCTCCTGACCCTCCCTGCCTCTCTCTCTCTCCTCCTGAACCCTCCCCGCCTCTCTCTCCTCCTGAACCCTCCCTGCCTCTCTCTCCTCCTGAACCCTCCCTGCCTCTCTCTCCTCCTGAACCCTCCCTGCCTCTCACTCCTCCTGAACCCTCCCTGCCTCTCTCTCCTCCTGGAACCCTCCCTGCCTCTCTCTCCTCCTGGAACCCTCCCTGCCTCTCTCTCCTCCTGGAACCCTCCCTGCCTCTCTCTCCTCCTGGAACCCTCCCTGCCTCTCTCTCCTCCTGGAACCCTCCCTGCCTCTCTCTCCTCCTGTACCCCTACCTGCCTCTCTCTCCTCCTGTACCCCTCCCTGCCTCTCTCTCCTCCTGTACCCCTCCCTGCCTCTCTCTCCTCCTGTACCCCTCCCTGCCTCTCTCTCCTCCTGAACCCTCCCTGAACCTCTCTCCTCCTGAACCCTCCCTGAACCTCTCTCCTCCTGTACCCCTCTCTCCTCCTGTACCCCTCCCTACCCCTCTCTCCTCCTGTACCCCTCCCTGCCTCTCTCTCCTCCTGAACCCTCCCTGAACCTCTCTCCTCCTGAACCTCTCCTCCTGTACCCCTCCCTGCCTATCTCCTCCTGAACCCCTCCCTGCCTCTCTCTCCTCTTGAACCCTCCCTGAACCTCTCTCCTCCTGAACCCTCCCTGCCTCTCTCCTCCTGTACCCCTCTCTCCTCCTATACCCCTCCTTGCCTCTCTCTCTCCTCCTGACACCTCCCTGAACCTCTCTCCTCCTGACACCTCCCTGAACCGCTCTCCTCCTGTACACCTCCCTGAACCGCTCTCCGCCTGTACCCCTCCCTACCCCTACCCCTCTCATCCTGAACCCTGCCTCTCTCTCCTCCTGTACCCCTCCCTGCCTCTCTCTCCTCCTGAACCCTCCCTGAACCTCTCTCCTCCGCCTCAACCACCTCATGCATGCACACAAAGCGTTGAGAGAGCGGAAGGTTCTCTAGCTTTGACAGTTGGTCAGAATGACATGTGTTCATTAGGGGCTTCATTAGTAAGTGGAGGGGCTTGCCGTGCTCAAGTAGTCCTAGTGCGTTACATCCTCCAGTGCTGTTAGCCCCCCCTAGCTAACTCACCACCAACCTGTCTCTATTTTTCACTCCACAGTTGTTTAAAGCTGCTGTTCTCTTTTCCTCCCCTGTCCGGTGTCTATTTTTAGCTGCCAGCCAATAAGGACACGTTCAGGAAGACGTGGAATCCCAAGTACACCCTGCGCAGCCACTTTGACGGGGTCAGGGCTCTGGCCTTCCATCCTGTAGAGCCTGTCCTGGTCACCGTGTCTGAGGACCACACACTCAAACTGTGGAACCTACAGAAGACCGTACCTGCCAAAAAGTACACACACTGTTGGATATCTTGTCATTATGGAATGTCTCATTAAATAAAATCGGTCCGAGAAACTTTTTCTAAAGAACTTTGTTTCTTCTTTAGAAGTGCCTATTTCGATGTGGAGCCCATTTACACATTCAGAGCCCATGTGTAAGTATCTAATAACCAGAAGGAACTGTGCTCATTGTTTATAGTAATAATAAAACCATTTTCAATCAGTCAGGAAAAACTGTTTTGTATATGGCTTTCTCTCACGGTGTAAGCAATTGTTATGAAATGTCACCTTTCTGATACGCCTTTCCTCTCCTCAGTGGGCCTGTGCTGTCCCTGGCTATGACCTCCAGTGGAGAGCAGTGTTACAGTGGAGGGATTGATCACACAATACAGTGGTGGAACATCCCCAGCTCCAACGTGGACCCTTATGACACCTACGGTAAGGTTGACACATCCTCAGCCCCTCTTTAGCGTGGCCAATGTATCTATCTAGCCTCTGTGCCTTCAGACATTGACCACAGTAACAGAAGTCAGGAATACTTTAATTCGGCCATCATATTATTTGAATTGATGAGTCGACTATTTTCTATCCCTTCATTTTATTCCAATCGCACCCTTGAGTAATCAAAGAGCTGTTTTTCCTCTCTTATTGTATGGGTATCACTGACCATGTCCCCTCCTCCAACGCCTTAGACCCCAGCGTCCTGGCTGGAACATGGCTGGGCCACACTGACGCTGTGTGGGGGCTGGCTTACAGTGGCATCAAGAACCGCCTGCTGTCCTGCTCCGCAGACGGAACCGTCAAGCTGTGGAACCCCCAGGAGAAGAACCCATGCATCAGCACTTACAACGCAGAGAAAGGTGAGGACATAGAAGTAGGCTTAGAACACAGGACATAGACGTAGGCTTAGAACACAGGACATAGACGTAGGCTTAGAACACAGGACATAGACGTAGGCTTAGAACACAGGACATAGACGTAGGCTTAGAACACAGGACATAGACGTAGGCTTAGAACACAGGACATAGACGTAGGCTTAGAGCAGCATTACATTATTAAGGCCCAATAACTTACTGATGTCCATTTCTCTTACGCCTTGATCATGCTGACAGCGTCATTGCATTTTGGTACACCAGAAGTACATTAATTTCCAATGGAACTCTGCGCTTGCCTTTAGCGTTGCAGAGGCAGTGCGTTCTGTATGGCTCGTACGTTGGATTGATCAAACGTGTGCGTCAAACTGTGTGCGTAGATGGCTTGACAGAAATGGGAGCAGAAGGTGAATGATGAACTTTCGTTGCACACCTATCTAGATGACGCTGTAGGTTTGATCGAGGCGTTTGCACAAAGTTGGAGTAAAAAGTCATTGTAAATGACAAGTGAATTTTATATCAGATGTCTTTCATCTGCTCCCTTCATCTAAGAGAGATCAATTTGGTAAGAATAGATTTGACAGCCATACAATCCAAATGCTACGCACTTTAACTTCCCCAGTAGTGTGGGGAGCTCGTTTTTCACACGGACATAACATGACAATGGCACTTGACTGCGGCCCTGTGACAAGTGGCCAAGGTCGGACAGTGGCGGTGCAAAAAGGCTCTTCAACTGGTGCGTGTGCGTGCGTGTGTGTGTGTGACAGAACACGGCATCCCCACGGCGGTGGACTTCAATGGCTGTGACCCCGCCCACATGGTGGCGTCCTTCAACACGGGCAACGCTGTGATCTATGACCTGGAGACGTCCCAGGCTGCCGTGGTGTTCGCCGGTCAGGGGGAGAACAGTAAGTCTATTGCACCTATCATTTAGCAGCAGGACTACAACAACCCTAGACCAGAGACTTTCATCATTTAGCAGCAGGACTACAACAACCCTAGACCAGAGCCTTTCATCATATAGCAGGAGAACTACAACAACCCTGGACCAGAGACTTTCATCATTTAGCAGCAGGACTACAACAACCCTAGACCAGAGCCTTTCATCATTTAGCAGCAGGACTACAACGACCCTAGGCCAGAGCCTTTCATCATTTAGCAGCAGGACTACAACAACCCTAGACCAGAGCCTTTCATCATTTAGCAGCAGGACTACAACGACCCTAGACCAGAGCCTTTCATCATTTAGCAGCAGGACTACAACAACCCTAGACCAGAGCCTTTCATCATTTAGCAGCAGGACTATAACAACCCTAGACCAGAGCCTTTCATCATATAGCAGGAGAACTACAACGACCCTAGACCAGAGCCTTTCATCATTTAGCAGCAGGACTACAACAACCCTAGACCAAAGCCTTTCATCATTTAGCAGGAGGACTACAACAACCCTAGACCAGTGCCTTTCATCATTTAGCAGGAGGACTACAACAACCCTAGAGCGGAGCTTTTCATCATTTAGCAGGAGGACTTACTGAATTACATTTTCTATGGGGAGTTTGGGTATACAGAAACATGTTATGGGGAGTTTGGGTATACAGAAACATGTTATGGGGAGTTTGGGTATACAGAAACATGTTATGGGGAGTTTGGGTATACAGAAACATGTTATGGGGAGTTTGGGTATACAGAAACATGTTATGGGAAGTTTGGGTATACAGAAACATGTTATGTGAAAATGAAGTAAATACTGGGTAACATTATAAATAAGACTCTCTGAATAATTTTAACTGCTAATAATATGGTTGCTTTTTTCTCTTTATATAGATATCTCATATATCCTAGACTACTAACTTTGTACACAGTTTTAATGGTCTGTCCTCATTTCGGGTGTTGTATTAACAGTGACTGTGTTGTGACCCATTCTCTCACCTGTGTGTTTTCAGCTCTGCCTGGAGCCAACCACATCAACAAGGTAGTGAGTCACCCCACCCTGCCTGTCACCATCACGGCCCATGAGGACAGGGACATCAAGTTCTTTGACAATAAATCAGGTACGTGAACAGGGGAGTACACAGTGTTCAGCTAGCTACTCTGACTGACTGACTGACTGAATGACTGACTGACTAGCTCAGTGAATCAGAGCCTAGATGGGAGAATGACTAAGACCAGTCATATATAGAGAGTTGGGACTGTTTTGTACATGTTCTGTAATCTGTCTGTCTGCCATATCTCTGTACTGACCTGTGTATGTCTGTCCTGTTGTGTAGGTAAAGTGATCCATGCGATGGTGGCCCACCTGGATGCTGTCACCAGCCTGGCTGTGGACCCCAACGGGATCTACCTGCTGTCAGGAAGTAAGTACAAGCAACGTAGCTGTGGGGAATGTTTAAAAGGCAGCATTCGATGGTCACCAGCTTACTGGTCTCTGATTCTAAGACTAGTATCAATATTCTTCTACACATTTGTATCCTATGACAACACACTCATGTAAAATTCAGGTCGTGCTGATATCCAGAGAGAACATTGCTGATCCTACCTTCCTTTCCTTGTTCCTCCTCCGTAGGCCACGACTGTTCAATCCGCCTGTGGAACCTGGACAGTAAGACCTGTGTGCAGGAGATCACTGCCCACCGCATGAAGTCGGACGAGTCCATCTATGACGTTGCCTTCCACCCGTCTAAGGCATACATAGCAAGTGCGGGGGCCGACGCCCTGGCCAAAGTATTTGTGTAGTAGACAAGCTCTGCTCTGCCAGACTGAGCTGAGCGTGTAGACACAAAGAAAGAATAGACTGCTTCACTGCCTTGTGTAACAAGAGTAGCATTTTATGACACTACATTGACGCTGCCTCCCTCCATCCCTATTGAACTCTACACTTGACAGAAACCAGGTGCCAAGGGGACTTATGCCAGGCATGGTGAGTGGAGGAGCGACCAATCAGTTGTCTGTTTTCGAACACAAAAGACATTTAACTGTAATTTACTGTAAGTTAAAAGCTGGAGTTAAACAAGCCAGTGTATGTAGCCTTTTGACTAGGTTTGAGCTGAGCTAAGATCTGTCCTGTAGGTATACTTCAGTGACCATGGACGGAGTGGCTGTCGTATGCGTCAGATAGTGGGTCGAGAGAGAGCGAGAGGTCGGGACTGGGTCACGTCTTTTAATCTGATTCACACAACTGGGCTGACCCCGACCATACTGAATTGGCTTAGATATGATCTTTTCACATTGTTCTTTTCACCACGTTTCCAGTGACTATGGTGGATTTGTGACCAGGCCAGTACAGCTCAGCTTGGCTCGGTTTATCTCGCTAGTGTGAAAAGGGTATTTAACGAGACTTGGCCACAGCCCCTGGTGGGCCGACCGGGAGACCCTGCGGCGTGGATTCAGTTCACGCTAAACACAAGTCACAGGCGTCCCCTCAACAACCATGTAGCGAGAGAAAAATAATATGAATTGAAATGTCAATCAACTTCACTTTAGCATAGGTTACATGACATTTTTGTGTAAAAAAAAATATAGTTTTTATAATCCTTTTTATATAAATATAGTCTGTCATAACAGCACTGAAAAAATAGTTTGTTAAAAAAAAAAGGAATATTTATTCCTGGTTTGAACCCTTCATCACAGCTCATGCTCTCCCCTACAACCCTGATCTGACTTATTTTCCCCGTCACAGAAAACTCGTTGATCTCGCCCTTCCTAACCCTAGGATGCTATCTCTTACATTGCTTTGACACCGTCAGGTCACGGCAGTAAAGACTAGGACTAAAAGAAGCCCATTTTAATGGCTTCCTGAGAGCTCTTTTTAAATAAACTGCAGCATCCTATCACTATGTGATATTTTTGTACACCATACTGTATTTGAGTTTATTTATCACAGGTTATTAGACATCTTAATACTATTTATTTCACTTTCTGTTAGTCTTATCCGTTCAACTACAGACATGGCCCAAGGATCTCTAAGATTGGGCTCTCAAGTGAAACTGGAACAGTAAATAGAAAACAAGTGAAACATATAGGTTCATATCTGATGTCAGTCTGAGGTATACGTTTGCCTTATTCTGTTAAAATCACTGCTTTGAAGCAAGCATGGAGTGTAACTGTTTCTTTATTAAGGGATTGGAATAGCAAATGTAAGATTAATCACGACTCAATGTTTTGTTTGGTTGTACTATTTTCCTTTTATCTTGCAGAACTGTTTTCAAACGTACGGTGTAGCTAAGACTTGTTTTGTTTCTGTCATGCATGATTAATACAATCGTCTTTTTTTCTAGACTTCCAAAAAAAGGTTCTGATCAGTTTGCGAATGTTGATGTTTTGTAAGGTTTTTGATTTACAAACTATGAATCAGCAGATTTTAAAGATTGTACCATATTCAACAGTTCAAAAGTAATGTATATAAAATGTCTATAATAAATATTAAATGGTGTACCTGTACATAGTCTGTTGTGTTTAATGCATGCAGTCTGCATGATAAACACATCTATTGAAAAATTGTAAAACAAACACTTCTTTATTGAAAGAAAAAAGAAAAGTAATAAATATAGAATCAACCAGAATCATAAAAAAATGTAATTTATAAAGTACAGGTCAACATGCAAATGTACTATAAGTATGGTACAGTATACAAGGGAAACTGGCTTTGGGAAAGCGTTCTGTTGTAGGTAACATAGAAGCTTAGCATCAGCAGTTGTGGCCTAGGAAATAATTAATGGTACTTTTATTCCCTAAATATCATCCCTTTTAACTAACATACATACGACTACAAGCCATATCAAGCAGAGAAGTGATAACTGTATAGTTGAGGGTGAAAGCTAAGGAATACCTTGGTCTATAGGCAACATGTTTGTGCTTTTTGGATTGTTCAAGAAATACAAACTACCTTAACGTATTTCACTATAGATACACATTGGATAAAACATGAATAGTGCAATATTCCAAACTAGTCACATCTTGAGAACCTATGAATGAATATGGTCTATTATTGAGAATAATGATATCAGACTAGTTGAGTAAGGTAATATCCAACTTGATGATCTTTGAGTTTTCTGAGAACTCGTGAACCTACAATGCTATTGCCTTGTTAGCTTCTGCTGTACGCTGGTTGTGTTGAACAGTGACTAGCACTATTTTTTTACGGTATTGTTTGTGTTTGCACTGGTATTTAATAGAAAGTAATTTGGTAAAACTGATAGCTACTTTGAAGAATTCAACACAATTTACAACCGCCGAGTGGCACTTGATTGAATGAATCCCAAAGAAACAATCAAGTAATTTATAGGTTATTACTATGTAGTAACAATTTTATTTCTCAGTAAATACCTGGTAATTTCTGTACTGTAAAATAAAGTGCCATCTAGATGTTTCCTGCCTTGCTGGGGTTTTCAGCGAGCCCAAACAGCTTCTCTCTGCTACCTCTCCCTAGTTGGCCTCAGTGAAGTCCCTGCAGATGCCCCTTACAAGGGGCTGCTGAAACTGCTGCAGGCCAGTGAACTCCCTGGTGAAGAATGTGTGGCTATCCTTGGGCTCTGACGCCATAGTTTGCAGGTCATCCATTGGAGCCCAGGCCACCCCCACAGAGTAGATGGTGATCCCTGTAGAAGAGGGGGGAGAGATGAGATCAAACGAGTGCTGTAATTCGAAGTGATTGGAATAGGAAGAGCATCATCTAAGAAATCTGATAGTTCAGTGTGATGATGTTATAGCTGCGGTCATTGTCGCTAAAACCTATTTCTCGACTAATAGCACTCAATGTGACAAAACATTTCAGCTCAGCTGTTTTTTTACGTCATACAAACATATTTTGATCTTGTTCTACATGCTAGCCCGACACATGGCAATACTTTTGCCAAAAAGGAATCCACACACCTTCCTTCTGGGCGGCCAGGGCCGGCCCTCTGACGTCATCGTAGGACTGTCCGTCAGTGACCACTATGAGGAAGTTCCTCCCAGGGCCAGCCTTGCGGGCCAGGAACAGGTTCTGGGTAGCGTAGGCAACGGCGTCTCCCGTGGCCGTGCCCCCACTCATGTAGGGGATCCCCTGCAAGGCCCTGAGGGCATCATCTTTCACTGGGTAGTCGTACATGTTAAACTCCATCCGCTGGTCATAGGTGAACTGGACTGCCCCAACACGTGACCCTATGTCTGAGATGTCGAAGCTACGGGCCACGGAGGTAATGAAGTCCAAGATCAGGCGGAAGTTCCCCTCCCCGACGCTGCTGGAGCCGTCAATGAGGAAGCCCAGGTTGACCGAGTTGTAGCAGGTCTTGGAGCAGAGGAGCTGGTCCACTGAGCACAACTTCTGGGCCAGGGGCTTCACATGCTTGGTGGTGCCGAACCAACTGGGTATGGCGTATGTGAAGTAGCCGTTGTCCTTGCACACTGCCTGGCATGGCACACACAAACACAGTCAGTCAGTGACATATCATCATGTAGATTAGAACACAACAGATATGGCTGGATACTGTAAGTGATGACATCACTGTGATATAGGCCGGTGAATTGATCTTTGCATGAAAGTATGTGGTGCCCAGCAAAATATGCTAACGACTATGGGTAGGGCCAGAACATCATATATCTTTCAAACCACTAAAGTAGAACAGGATGCAGCCAATAAGACAGAGTACCACAGAGTCACGTGTCTCTTGGCTCCCTGCTCACCTTCTTCATGTAGTCCTTGTCTCTGACCATGCCTAGCTCCTCCAGGGCAGGCTTGGCCACTGGCACCAGGAACACGTTGATACCAGACTCTCTGGCCAGCACTGCCGCATCTTCCAGTTCGTCTGAGGGCCAGCCATCTATAAACACCACTATGACCCTGGGGTGACCTCTCCTCACCCCCGTCTGGAAGAAGGACTCCACGGTGTGCATGATGGCCTTACCTGTGGGGACCAAACAGACAGCATGGTCTCAGATTAGCTTTGTTGGGAATCCCCACTACATTTGGCATGCAAATCCATCATGTGGTACTATGTGTATACCAGCAATACAAATCAGTAAGAACCTGTGTTAGTGTTGCCTCCCAGGTATGCTACCTCTTTGATGGCAAACACCACATCTTTGGGTTGAGTATAGTTAGTCAGGAGAAATTCTGTCCGAGGTGTGTCACTGGAAGGACAAGAGCGCTGTGTTAGCTTCATACAATACTGTACTGTTTTGCTATGGAAGTTAGTGGCTAAATTATAAAAAAATAATTGCTAATTGAACACCAAATGAACTGACTCACCTAGCTTGCACCACACCAACATGTGGTCCATTCGGTCCAATCTTTAGCATCACCGCTAACTTGCTGATGAAGTTCTTCTGAAGGTTGAAGCGACGCTGCCCAATGTTGTTGCTGCTATCCAGCAGCAGGGCTATCTCCATCTGGCAGTCTGGAAGGAGAGAGCAAGACATGGGCATTCTGGAAGCAAAATAAAAATGTTCGACACAATCAAAGCAAAGCACAACATGACACAAACATACCTCTATTTCCTCCTGTAGTTATTTTCTTCACCGGCTTCTTTAATGTTTTCTTCACTGCAAGACAGACAGGCTCTGGTTACGGCATGTGGTGCTCGTACATGTTAAGAGTTTCAATAAAAATACCCGTATCTGTAATGTAAATAAGGAAGACGGGTATCTCTGTGGAATACGTCATGGTAGCTCTGGAGGGTCTGAAAACAGAACCATTTAGTAATGAAGATATCAAGCAATTGTACTTTTGGATACGTAGTCAGCACTGAAATTCAACTTCTAGTCAGGTATGAGGACCAAGAGAGGATGTGTCCATAAAATATAATGCGTATCCCATGTAGTGGTGACCATGTGCAGTTTAATCTACATGTTAGAATTGTACCTGGTCCTGGTGCAGGGAGGACAGTTGTGGCTATCTGGGAGGACACCTCCTGGGGCACATGAACAGATTCTGACAACAAAGAGTCAGATGTTTTATCAAAACGTGTCATTAAGGAAAAATCACTTCATTGCAAATCGTTCAAAAACATCAACATTGAATATGATTAAATACCATTCGAGTCATTCTTCATGCCTACTCAGCCTTCGAGTCACATTTTCCCCTGTGGAATGTACAATATTAAACATGTTTGGTATTTGGCGCCACCTACGGGCCACAGTGAATGATGCGGTCCACCTGGACAGGGCCTGAGATTGGACTCCATGGGAGTAGGAGCCGAGGTAGTTCTGTCTGCCTTGCAGTTTGTGGACCTTCACTGGTCCCCCCGAGGACCTTATCACCCCCCTGAGAAAAGTGGTCAAATACAGTGAAAAATGTAAATGAGTAGTAAGCGGCCGGTCACTGCAAACTTTGAGGGAAGGAAAGATAGATGAAGAATGCAGATGCTGTAGAAGCTATACTGACTCTCTCTGTACATCAATACTCGTTGAGAAAGAAAAGAAGGTGATTGAGGTGAAACTTTATAGCATGTGCATTAGCCAAACATTATCCCTCTCCTGGCCTACACAAAGCCTCTTATTCTTAGCCCTGCTATTGATCTCCTCCAGCCTTACTGGTGCACGGCTGCGCCACACACGCTGGACACGGCGGCGTACACCCGAGAACCAAACACAGACACCCTCCAGAGGGTGCAGTTAGGCGGACAGAGGACCAACTGCTTCTCCTCCGTCAGGTCTGCCCCACGGGTCGTACAGGTGATGGGGGTGGTAACTGAGACAGAAAGACAGAAAGAGAGAGATAGAGCGAGAGAATGAATGGAGAATACTGCCTGCGCTCTGTGTGTTTTCTGCCAGGTAGCCTATACCTATTAGTTTGGTATGGCTTTCCCTTCCTCGGAGCCACAACTCGATACCAAAGCCTGCAGGCTATAATAAAGAACTCTGAAGACAAAATACCCTCAGTCACACCTCTACGTTAATTACATTTTGAAGAAAAATCATAAACATTACCGTTTGCTTTTGAGGAATTTCTTCCAAATCAAACAGAGACTGGGCTTTCCGTTGAACATGTCTCTGAGCCAAAGGCCACAAGGCTCGAGCAGTGGCTCTCAACAATAACATCCTGACACTTCTGCCTTAATGAAATAAGTATCATATTTGGTTTGGGAGTCTGCCAAATAAAACAAAAAGTCTTCCAAGTAAAACTGACTGGTTAACAAACTAAATAAATCCACTGATACAACACCATCAAATATATATTTTTCTCCACATACAGCAGCTACTGTTCATCAATAAACTCTCACATTTTTAAATATTTGACTATCTTGCTGAGCTGTGCAGTTCTCAACTGTCTCTCTGTGGGACTACATTGGATCAAATTAAGATGAGAGACATTAATGAACACATTGTTAATTCCCAGAATACTAGTAGTATCACACCTACAGTATCTCATCTGCCTAATATTGACAGAGGGAAAAAAAACAATGTGTTTATGAGATTCAAACCACTAACCACTTGAGTCAGATCCAGATGCTCTGCATGTCAGAGACAGAATGCCTGTGGGAATTAAACAAAGTGATCATTGAAGCTTTGACAATAATGTCAAAGTTCACTCAATAACATTGAATATGCATTCATGAAATCTTAGTTACATATTATAGTTCATTACACATAAAGCTTTGACATATATATTTTTTGCACAGTACTAATTTCATCATTATGACAAAACTCTACAATGCCTTTTTGATCAGATATGACCGTTTTTGAATTATTCCATTCCATTGTTATTTTGAGAGAAACCGAAAAAGACATTTCCTAGACAACTCATACAAGGTAGATGATGTGGCACATTCAGTGTGTCAATTGCACCAACCAGTGCTTACCTAACAGGTGTAGAACAGCAAACAAAATTGGCATGATGACCCAAACACCTACAATGTAATAAGCAACCAGGAAAACATTTTAAATTTCTTCAACAATTAGAGATATACAATTACTAGTAGTTGATAAGACGAAACGCATAAGAAAAAAGCACATCAACTAACAATGCACTAAGACAGGTTTTACGTTTTTGGTTATCAATTCATAGAAAAGTAAGCCACTCTTATTTAGACAAGTTAGATATCTGCAGCTTGGACGATGTTCAGTCATGCGTTCAACACAACAGAGCATCTCTGTCTCTATGGGATTAAAGCTGAAAGAAAGTATGAAAACACATTCATTACAGCCCCCCCCCCACCCCACACACACACACACCTTACAGACAATTTGTAGAATACGGTTTCCTTGAGATCTAAGATTCCATATGGCAAATTCTTGCAGGGGGAAGGAAAAAGGTGCTATTCATTGGAAGTGTGTAGTATTCCTGGGATCACATCTGAACCTCCAGAGAGAGCTGGCTCCTTAAATAACGTCCTCAAACTTCCCAGTCATCTCCCTGTGACATCAGAGGAGGAGGGGTCTACTAGAGACCTGCGTTCAACCTGAGAAGGGTCATCTGAACCAAGCAGCCAGGACAATAAGGTGGCCTCAAAATTAGCCAGAAATTAAATAGGAGTCAAATAAAGTGAGGTTGACGTGATGATTGCAGGTACCGTGTTAGAATATAAGGCAGATTAAGAAATCAAAAGTAATTAAACATAACAGTAGAAGACTGATCATATTGTACCAGACAAGTACTACGGGGATCACATATACTGAAACATCTGCATTCAATTCTGTAAATTGCTTTGGATTAAAGTGTCTGACAATTGGCATAAAGACTCACTGCAATCTATGCTGCCATGTGCTTTGGTGACCACGTTTCGATCCTCAGGTCTTCACCTACTTCTAGAAGCTAGTATGTACAGTACTGTCAGAAAGTATTCACACCCCTTGACTTTTCCCACATTTTGTTGTGTTACAACCTGAATTTTAAATGGATTCAATTGAGATGTTTTGTCACTGGCCTACACACAATAACCCATGATGTCAAAGTGGAATGTTTATTTTTGAGCTGGAATGTATTGAGTCAATAAGTATTCAACCCCTTTGTTATGGGAATCCTAAATAAGTTCAGGTGTAAAAATTTGCTTAACAAGTCACATAAGCTATATGGACTCCTTCTGTGTGCAATAATAGTGTTTAACATGATTTTTTAATCTCTAACTCATCTCTGTACCCCACACATACAATTATCTGTAAGGTCCCTCAGTCGAGCAGTGAATTTAAAACATAGATTCAACCACAAAGACAAGTGAGGTTTTTTAATGCCTCTCAACAAAGGGCACCTATTGGTAGATGGGTAAAAAAATAAAAAGCAGACATTGAATATCTCTTTGAGCATGGTGGTTATTAATTACACTTTGGATGGTGCATCAATACACCCAGTCACTACAAAGATACAGGCGTCCTTCCTAACTCAGTTGCCATAGAGGAAGGAAACTCCTCAGGGATTTCACCATGAGGCCAATGGTGACTTTAAAACCTTTACAAAGTTAAATGGCTGTGATAGGAGAAAACTGAGGATGGATCAACAACATTGTAGTTACTCCATCATACTAACCTAATTGACACAGAGTGAAAAGAGGGAATCTTGTAAAGAATACAAATATTCCAAAACATGCAACATGTTTGCAACAAGGCACTAAAATTATACTGCAAAAAATGCAGCAAGCAATTAACTTTTTGTCCTGAAAACAAAGTGTTAAGTTTGTGGCAAATCCAATACAACACATTACTCATAACACTCTCCATATATTAACAAACATAGTGGTGGCTGCATCATATTATGAGTATGCTTGTAATCGTTAAGGACTGGAGATTTTTCCGGATAAAACATTTACGGAATGGAGCTAAGCACAGGCAAAATTGTAAAGGAAAACCTGGTTCTTTCTGCTTTCCAGCAGACACTGGGAGATTAATTCACCTTTCAGCAGGATAGTAACCTAAAACACAAAGCCAAATCTACACGATGACAGTGAATGTTCCCGAGGTTAGAGTTTTGACTTAAATCTACTTGAAAATATATGGCAAGACATGAAAATGGCTGTCTAGCAATGATCAACAACCGACTTGACAGAGCTTGAAGAATTTTTCAAAGAATAATGGGCAAATGTTGCACAATCCAGGTGTGGAAAACTCTTAGAGACTTACCCAGAAAGACTCAAAGCTGTAATCACTGCCAAAGATTATTCTAACATTTATTGACTCAGGGGGTTGAATATTTATGTAATCAAGATATATTAGTGTTTTTTTGTTTGTTTTTCAAATGCTAGAATTTGTGTTTTGTGTAGAGTGTTGACAAAAAAAAAATGCAATTAAATCCATTTGAATCCCATTTGTAAGACAACAAATTGTGGAATTAAGTCAAGGGGTGTGAGTATTTTCTGTGGGCACTGTTACATGCTCCATAGATACACATGTTCATCATTGTTATAAAAATCCCCATCCCTTTCACTGTCAGAGAGAAAAGGAAGAGGAGGTCACCATGACAACCCCTACAGCTGCTTGATATTCTCATCATGTCTTTTTGTCCTCCAGAACAGCAGAGTGCCATCCTCTCAATATTTTCTTCTGGACAGAGTCCCAGTGGAGCTCAGTGAGATCAATGTTAGACAGATAAACTAGGGATAACCTGAACCTCTCCTCTTGTTGAAGCCAAAGCCACTAGGGTGCCATCCGGACACCATGGTCCAGGTGTTAGTATGGCCTTTCACCATCACAGCATCAGTGTAGCCAGTGATTATGTTAATGTCAGCTTTAGTTGTTGTAGTTATGTCAAAAAGGCTACGATCACATAAATCACCTGGGGTGAAGTATTGCCTGCCCTCACTGCCGACATTCAGAAAGAAGGAAAGAAAGAGATTCCATAAGAAGAAGGTGAGTATCTAAAACCTGTTCTACGGTGTCTGTGTACGCTCAAAATCAAGCTCAGTTTGAAGTATTTGAAATAGTATTTGGTGTGATTTGACCTGGGAACTTTCCCTCGAGAGGCAGGTCAGAATGCGTTGGTTCTCTCTGGGGACTGGGACACATATTCCACACATTCTAATGACACACATTTCATTACTCCTCCAGCACTACATATAAACCTCTTGGAGCATGCATTTACAGTACATTACTCCGGCTAATTGAAAACACCAACAAACATTTCAGCATGGCAGGAGTTATACTATAAAGCTAACGGAGAGTGTAGGCTTGGCTGGGTGTTGCTAAGTAAGCAGGTGATGGTCACAAGGAGAACTTGGCCTTTGACTCCATGCTCAGCCATGTGGGGTGAGACTGAGGAGCTGACAAAAAGAGAACTGACATAGCTGTTTCAGCATGGGCCAAGCAGAACGGGCCGCTGTAATGTATTTAGTATATTGGGAGACTTGATTGGAGAAACACAGCAACCTACTCAAGAGTTCAAGGCTCATCCTCTGACCATGCCACCATAGACCAAGGAATATCAAATGCATTTCTATTCCTTGCCATAGCCACAAGCAACAAGGCACATCAGATTGTTATTCATTTTGGTATACACTTTCTAAACAATTCAACATCCTGTGTACATTTATTTATTTTTATTTCACCTTTATTTAACTAGGCAAGTCAGTTAAGAACAAATTCTTATTTAGAATGACGGCCTACCCAGGCCAAACCCGGACGATGCTGGGCCAATTGTACGCCGCCCTATGAGACTCCCAATCACGGCCGGATGCGATTCAGCCTAGACTTGTGAATGCAGACTGCTTTCAAGTTCGAACCTTGATGGTCCTATGTCTGAGGGAAAATTTATAGTACTTTTCTGTTAAAACATTCAAAGTCAAAGTAAAATGAATGAGAAACTATCATCTAAAAAGTTGAATATCACATTTAAACAAACATAGATTAGAGATGCTCTTTCTTCCAGAAAGAGGGATTTCACTAACAAGCTGATGTTTTTGTGGTATTTTCTTGGAGGGGTGGTTTGGTTTATTTTGTGTCACCGTGCTCGTGGTGTTGGCAGGGCTGGGGTAGCTGTGTTTGGTCAGTTATGGGGACCCCTGATGGGTTATTGTGTGCCTGTCTCATGTCATTAGTCCTGCTGAAATTCCAGCTGCCGCGGAGTCCTGAGGTAACTTTCACTCTGAAGTCACTCGTGTGTCCATAATGGCACCCTATTCCCTATAAAGTGCACTACTTTTGACCAGGGCCCACGTCAAATGTAATGCACTAAATAGGGAATAGGTTACCATTTCGGACGCAGCCACTGTGTTGTGGTTTATAATTACTCATAGAAGAGAAAGGGGACTTACGGCAGCCATTACCTTGTCATTATCTGAGACAGGCTGTTATTACAAAGGGAGACTATTGTTAACTTGTTCAGTTATAATTCCATTGTTGAACCCAACTGGATTACAGTGGCTTGTGTTTGTTTTATTGAGGGGAGACTTGGTAATATTTATTCAGCAGACGCACAAGCTGACCAATAAAACCACAGCCTCTGGAGTGGAGTTACCCTCATACAGTATATCCTATATCCTTCCTAATTCCAGGCCACAGTACAGTACACTCCACAGTACTACAGTAATCCTACTTGTCATTTGCACATGACTGATATTTATTGCAGTTCCTCTTTCACAGTCATTGTTTTTATGTTACCCGTGTCTATGGATTGTTGCTCTTGTTTCAGTGTGTTGTTGCACTGCAATAAGAGGACAAATAAAGCTGTACTGAATTGAACAGTAACCTCTTTCCATTCTGTGGTTGTTGTGTTGTTTTCCGCTTTCTCCTCTTGGTCCAACAGATTCAGCTGTGCACCAGCCAGTCTCCCTGTGAGGGCTGGCTCACATTCTCCCAGTTTCCCAAGCTCCCTCAGGGCTCCCACAGGGCAGAGGGGGGACAAAACCCAGATTAGCGACTTCAGGTCAAGGCAGAGCCTTTTCTCACTTCTCCACCTCATTATTTCTGCACACAAGCCCTCTGTGAGTGACTGAGAATTAATGTACAACATCAGCGCCTGATATAACCCCCTTTGAGTCAAGTCATCGTTGATTGATGAGCTATTGGAAGTTATTTTTTGGGACGGCGTACAAACCTAAAACCAAGTTTTTTTTTTTTTTAAATAACTAAATTATTTACAGCTTTAGAGTAACATGTAAAACAGTAAAACAAATATGATTTAACTTAGACCCTAAATTGATAGTGCCGCCACATACTGTAAATCCTTCAACATCAGTGATTCCAAATAATTCAGGTGAGGCCAAAACCAATGTCTTCTCTTGATTAAAAAAGAAAAAAAAGTAAGTCCAGACGGTTGCTGTGCTGTGAGAAAAATGTACGTGTGTACAGGCGATCAGAGTGCTGTGGAGGTGAACAGTTAACAGTGAGAGCTGAGCTCCGCTGTGGCTCAGTACGTAGGACAAGAGAGAGAGAGAGAGAGTGGGAGAGACAGCGAGACAGAATCAGAGAGACCGAGAAATAGAGAGACAAATAGAGAGAGACCGAAAGAGAGAAACAGTGGGACAGAGACAGAAACAAAGAGACAGAGCTCACAGGCGCCCAGAGTCACTGAGTTTCCTCAGGAACAGGCGATGACTGGGAGCCGGGGCTATCATCGGGGGCATAAGCGGACAACTCTGGTTCTCCCCCCTCTCCTCCACACCCCTTTCACTACCCAGCTCTACCCCAGAGTCCAGGTCATCCACCCCTCCATTCACCTCCATAATGTCCAGGTCAATCTGCACCTCGTCGGGCCTGTGGGAGAGGTCCAGTTTGTGGCGCAGGCAGTGGAACTGGGCTCTGAAGTCTTGTCTGAACTTGGAGTTCAGGCCCAGGTAGATGAAGGGGTTGTAGGAGCTGGCTGACTTAGCAAACAGGCTGGCCAGGATGCTGTGGAGAGGAGGCACCTGGTGACCACAGGCAGACCACATGGAGATGACTGCGTAGGGAGACCAGGCCAGCAGGAAGGCTGAACACAGGATCAGAGACACCTGGGGGAGGAGGAGGGAGTTGGTATAACATACACACACAGGGCAGTTTATTAGGTACACCCATCTAGTACCGGGTCGGACCCCTACATAACGTCCTGAAATGTTCGGGGCACGGATTCTACAAGTCAGAAACGTTCCACAGGGATGTTGGTCCATGCTAGAGGTTGACCGATTATGATTTTTCAACGCCGATACCGATTATTGGAGTACCAAAAAAGCCGATACCGATTAATCTGCCAATTTTTTATTTATTTATTTGTAACAATGACAATTACAACAATACTGAATTAACACTTATTTTAACTTAATATAATACATCAATAAAATCAATTTAGCCTCAAGTAAATAATGAAACGAAATGAAATGAAATGATATATATATATATATAAATAAAGGAATAAATAAATAGGCAAATCAGTGTCCAAAAATACTGATTTCCGATTGTTATGAAAACTTGAAATTGGCCCTAATTAAATCGGCCATTCCGATTAATCGGTCGACCTCTAGTCCATGCTGACGCGCTGGCATCACGCAAAATGCTACAGATTGGATGGTGGTACACAATGTTTTTCCATTCCTCAATTTGTCCTGCGTTGGTGATCGCGTGCTCACTGGAGCCGCTTCTTGTTGTTTTTAGCTGATAGGAGTGGAACGTTGTGTGGTCGTCTGCTGCAATAGCCCATCCGTGATGCCTCTGCACACCACTGCACCATTATTTGCCTGTTTGTGGCCCGCCTGTTAGCTTGCACGATTCTTGACATTCTCCTTTGAACTCTCATCAACGAGCGGTTTTCGCTCACAGGACTGCCGCTGACTGGATGTTTTTTGTTTGTCGCACCATTTTCTGGAAACCCTAGACACTGTCATGCGTGAAAAGCCCAGGAGGCCGTTTCTGAGATACTGGATCTGGCGAGTCTGACACGGACGATCATACCACGCTCATAGTCGCTTATGTCACTCGTTTTGCCCATTCTAAATGTTCAAAGTAACAGTAACTGTATGCCTTGATGCCTGCTTTATATAGCAAGCCACGTGACTCGGTGTCTGTGGGAGCGATCCATGTTCGTGAACGGGGTGGTGTACCTAATAAACTGGCCGTACATGCATAGCCACAAACACTGACCTAACCAATACCTTCTGAAGACATTATAACCTTGCATTGGACAAAAATTATAATGAAATCAAAGCAGTGTACAGCTAAGAGAGCAGACCATCAGCAGACACATGGCTAGATTAAATTTGTACTTTGAATCCCACAGCATTCACCATTATGTAACATGTATCAAGTCCTGCAGCTAGTAATCGTTTGTAGACTGGGAGCTCCCCTCACTCACTGTTGTTATACTGCGCTCCATCTGATTCTCTCTCTCGCTGGCCGCTCCCCCTCTGCTGGACTTGTGGCTGTTGTTGACCGTCCGGATGATGGACACGTAGGAGAACCATATGACCACGAATGGGATGAAAAAGTTGAAGGTGAAGATGAGGATGACATAGAGTCTGTACGACACAGAGAACCTGGCCTGGACCCAGTCTATCTCACACGTCCCATACTTACGAGCTGCAAGATGGAAAACAAAGAATTAACCAGGTTGATTGGTTATAATGATCATTGATCAATCAACTCCTTTTAACCACATATTTTTGTATGTGCATATATTACAACAAATATGCACACAATTATGAGGTCACCCCATCAAATTAGTAGTTTGGGCTATTTCAGCCACACCCATTGCTGACAGGTATATAAAATTGAGCACACAGCCATGCGATCTCCATAGACGAACATTGGCAGTAGAATAGCCTTACTGAAGAGCTCAGTGACTTTCAACGTGGCACCGTCATAGGATGCCACCTTTCCAACAAGTCAGTTCATCAAATTTCTGCCCTGGTCAACTATAAGAGCTGTTTTTGTGATGTGGAATGTCTAGGAACAACAACGGCTCAGCCACAAAGTGGTAGGCCACACAAGCTCACAGAACGGGACTGCCTAGTGCTGAAGCGCGTAAAAATCATCTGTCCTCGGTTGCAACACTCACTAGTGAGTTCCAAACTGCCTCGAAGAAATATCAGCACAATAACTGTTCGTCTGGAGATTCATGAAATGGGTTTTCATGGACGAGCAACCGCATACAAGCCTAAGATCACCATTAACAAAGCCAAGTGTCGCCTCGAGCGGTGTAAAGCTTGCCGCCATTTGATTCTGGAGTGGTGGAAACAAGTTCTCTGGATTGATGAATCACACTTCACCATCTGGCAGTCCGTCGGACGAATCTGGGTTTGGCGGATGCCACAAGAAAGCTACCTATCCCAATGCATAGTGCCAAATGTAAAGTTTGGTGGAGGAGGAATAATGGTCTGGGACTGTTTTTCATGCTTTTGGCTAGGCCCCTTAGTTCCAGTGAAGAGAAATCTTAACACTACAGCATACAATGACATTCTAGATGATTCCAACTTTGTGGCAACAGTTTGAGAAAGGTCCTTTCCTGTTTCAGTATGACAATGCCCCTGTGCACAAAGCGAGGTCCAAACAAAAAGGGTTTGTTGAGATATGTGTGGAAGAACTTGACTGGCCTGCACAGAGCCCTGACCTCAACCCCATGGAACAACTTTGGGATGAATTGGAACGCCGACTGCGAGCTAGGCCTAATCTCCAGCACAAGTGCCCGACCTCACTAATGCTCATGGCTGAACGGAAGCAAGTCACCGCAGCAATGTTCCAACATCTCGTGGAAAGCTTTCCCAGAAGAGCGAAGGAGGGTGTAGCAGGAAAGGGAGGACAAACGCCATATTAATGTCCATGATTTTGGAATAAGACGACAAGAACGTGTCCACATACACTACATGACCAAAATAATCTACTTTATCAGAGAGGTGAGCGAGATGCCCACAATGTAACCAATGTTCTAATGCGGTTTCCCTAGGTCTGGAATTTCAGAGGCTACATTGAGGGGGTCCTACCTGTGTAACTCCCCCAGCCCACCAGGGGCGCTCCAGCCCAGAAGAGGGCACAGAGCCACACTGCCACAATCACCACGGCAACGTTACAGTGGTTGTTATAATGAGCTGAAAGACAAGACATGTAGTTACTAAACAGAGATGGTATTATATGACAAAACATGGGGAAGAAACAAATTATTTGGGGATTTCACAAAAAACAAGTAGGACAACTGAGATTATATTTATGATTCTCTCTCTAATAGTTCCATCTGTGCCATCTAGCCGGCGGTCAGGGAGCACTGAACAGCATAAGGCCTTAACCTGGAGCAGCAGAATAATGAGTTTATAGTGGCTGCCATTGAGCCAGGGTGCCATGCCCTGAGCAACTTGACCAGGGGAAGCTTCAGCCCCAACCCTGCATGCCCTGGCATGGGACCTAGCCAGCAGCCCTCAGGCTTGGCAGGGCCACAGCATAGACCACATACCATAGCTGGGCTGGCATCCTTTGATGTAGCGAACGACACTGATGGATGTCAGTGTGTTGATGCTGATGAGCCCAAAGAGCATGATCAGGAAGCCGTCCACCTGACGGACACACACACACACACACACACACACACACACACACACACACACACACACACACACACACAGATTAGGATGAAGTGCTTGCAGCTCTCTGCCAACCTGAGGGAACGGAAGGAATCTTTCCAAACCATGTTGTGTCATCACCCTCTAACCAGACTCTCAGGGTACAAGCCAGGTAGACTGACTAATGCAGGATAAAAGCACACACTCTTCTCTGGTGGAATGTGATGTTGTTCTTTCTGTCATTTATTCCAGTCGTCTGTCAAATGGAGTGGTGGGAGTCCTGGGTAGCCACGGTAACAGTACTAAGGGAAGTTGCTTTAATTTCCTGTTAAACTGATACTTTATTTCTTAATAGTCGAAAAATGCTAAGTTACAATACCATATAAAATATGTTATTGTACAAGTTGTCCTTGAGCTTATTCAGATCAGAGAATCACCTCTTGATTTCACCCTGAAATTCTAAGATGTTATTGTGCTGATCTTATCTGTGTAGCTCTAATGTAGTTCTGTGTTGAATTTCCCAAGATCTGGGATAATGTCAAAAATGCTTTCAATGTAAATCTATTTAGTGCTCTTGAATCTCATTCAAGGCATTAAAATAATAATTAAATAATAACAACTAGAATTACAAATCTTCTTATATGTCCATATGGGTAATATGAATCAACAACAAAAAACGACCAACCAACGTTCCTACTGTACCTGGCAGGTCCAGATGGTCTTGATCAGCAGGCCGTCGTCCCTGAACAAGTTGAAGATTTCCAGTATCCCTCTGGAGTAGCCGAAGATCGCGACGCCAGCGTCGGACACAGCCAGATTGAGAGTGAGTAAGTCCTGTGGCTCAAGACTGTGTCTCTGCTTGACCAACAGTAGAATCACCACTCCATTACCTAGACAGGAGAGCCACCCTGAAATTGTAAACAAAAAAACGTATAACATTATCATAACAATGTCACAACAAAGTCACCCACAGGGTTGGAGAGTAACTCATTACATGTAATCTGTTCAATGTTATCTGATTACAAAAAAGGAACTGTAATCAGATACGTTACCTGGAAAACCACATTGTAATCAGATTACAGATACTTTGAAAAAACTAGATTACTTTTAAATTCACAAATAAAAAAATAAAAAAATTGTCACATGAGCTGAATACAATAGGTGTAGACCTAACAGTGAACTGCTTACTTACAAGCCCTTAACCAACAATGCAGTTAAGAAAATACCTACAAAAAGTAAGAGAAGAATAACAAATAATTAAAGAGCAGTAGTAAATAAAAATAGCGAGGCTATATACAGGGGGTTCCCGGTACAATGTCAATGTGCGGGGGTACCGGTGTCAAGGTAATTGAGATAATATGCACATGTAGGTAGAGTTATTAAAGTGACTATGCATAGATAATAATAACAGAGAGTAACAGCAGCGTGGTGGGGGGGGGGGGGGGGGGGCAATGCAAACAGTCTGGGTAGCCATTTGATTAGCTGTTCAGGAGTCTTATGGCTTGGGGGTAGAAACTGTTTAGAAACCTCTTGGACCTAGACTTGGCACTCCGGTACCACTTGCCGTGCCGTAGCAGAGAGAACAGTCTATGACTTGGGTGGCTGGAGTTTTTGACCATTTTTAGGGCCTTCCTCTGACACTGCCTGGTATAGAGCTTCCTGGATAGCAGGAAGCTTGGCCCCAGTGATGTACTGAACTGTAGTGCTCTGCGGTCGGAGGCCGAGCAGTTGCCATACCATGCAGCAATGCAACCCGTCAGGATGCTCTCGATGGTGCAGCTGTAGAAACTTTTGAGGATCTGAGGACCCATGCCAAATCTTTTAGTGCCCTGAGGGGGAATTGGTTGTGCCCTCTCTCTCATCGACTGTCTTGGTGTGCTTGGACCATGATAGTTTGTTGGTGATGTGGACGCCAAGGAACTTAAAAGCTCTCAACCTGCTCGACTACAGCCCCATCAATGAGAATGGGGGCGTGCTCTGTCCTCCTTTTCCTGTAGTCCACAATCATGTCCTTTGTCTTGATCACGCTGAGGGAGTGGTTGTTGTCCTTGCACCACAAGGTCAGGTCTCTGACCTCCTCCCTATAGGCTGTCTCATCGTTGATCAAGCATACCACTGATGTGTCATCGGCAAACTTAATGATGGTGTTGGAGTCGTGCCTGGCCGTGCAGTCATGAGTGAACAGGGAGTACCCATACTGTTAAAGGATATTTGCGAAAAATATGTATTTCGACACCTTTTTGTTTTCTCAATTACATTAAATTAAGATTTTTTTTTCTTAAGTGCAAGTTTAAGTTTGTTCCACTTGAGCAAGTCAGAGTTTGATGGATCCTTTATGTCTTCTAATGCCTCTTAACGGGAAAGTAATCCAAAAGTTATCAGATTACATTACTGAGTTTGGGTAACCCAAAAATGATATTACGGATTACAATTTTGGACAGGTAATCAGTTACTAGTTGCATTTGGAAAGTGACCTACCCAACATAAGAGTCACCACTTATTTATTTTGTGAAAGTTGTCAACTCTATATTATCAACAGTATGGGAATACATCACTTTGGCAAGGAAGACAGAATAATTACCTAGTATCAACAAGTAAACACCAACGGCAGTCTCCCCCTCGGCTGACAACCTGTAGACAGATACATTAGGAGGGAATATGTTGGTGTCCTCCATCAGCACCCTCGTCTTCTGAGCACCTCACGGCCAAGATCCAAGCTTTTATGACGGTCTCATTTCAAACACACATGGTCTGAAGACCCCGGTCTGTTCTGATCCAGGACAGCTGAAGTGAATGGTGTCCCAGGGACCCCTCAGGTAGATGATAGCATTCTCTGTCGTAATTCCAACTGAGACAGAGTTGAGAATGCCCCTCTCAGTCCCTCCATAGAATGACCCTGTCTGTGTATGCAATGCAGGTGTACAGTAATAGAACTGGCATGGTTGTGTCCTACATACATTAGCCTAATCCCTTGATCCGGTTAATGAGAGTGGCTGCTGCAACGCTAGCCACGGAAGTCAGGTCAGCTAATAATACACTTCGATACATACTTGGTGGCACCTAAAGCTGGTCAAGGTAGCAGTCTTAGTCTATGGTGTTGGGCAATACAGAAAATAAACAGCAGCACCTTGTGTAATAGTGGTGAGTTCTCCATGCTACAACTCTAGATCAGCAACTAAACTGACACTGGCTTCTTGGCTCATTCGAGATCAGCTCCAACTCGCCTAAGGGGAACGGACACAGACAAACGGGGCTATTTGTAGACTGTAAATATTATTTATTTGTATCCTTGTTTGCTGCAAGAGGAAGTCTACTAAAACACCCTGTCCTGATCCTGAATAAGATTAAACAAAGGACAAGTTGAAAAACTCTGGTTGATATACTACACAGCAACCGTGTTGAGTAAAGACTATTCAACTTTATTTGTTGAGAGTGCAAAGCAAATTAGTTAAAGGCCCAATGCAGATGTTTTTATATCAATATCAAATCATTTCTAGGTAACAATTAAGTACCTTACTGCGATTGTTTTCAATTAAAATGGTCAAAAAGTAACGAAAATAGCTTCTTAGCAAGAGGAATTTATCAAACAAGAATTTTGGGAGGACTGTCTGAGTGGTCTGAGTGGGGAGGGGAAAACTGAAAACTATCTGTTATTGGCAGAGAGGTTTGGAACTCTCTCTTAATCACCTATTAACTAATTTACCACCTGGTGATCTCACCAGGCAGGCCAAAACTCCATCCCACCAAAACAGGCAATCATTTCAGGTGGTCTTTTCAAAAAGCTCTTACACTAAAAGGTCATTATCAGAATTTTTGCAATATTTTCCCCAACCTCATAGTATGGAAATATAAAACACAGAAAAATCATGTTTTTGACTGGAATGGGCCTTTAAACAAACAATGTAAGTATAGTACACATTATAAAACACATGGAATATCAGAGAGAGAGAGAGACAGGATCTAGAGTAACTGAAAACGATCATCAATGATTAGAGAGGTCTTGATTGCAGTTGTGAGTATTTAGGAGAAATGGAATCCAAGAAAAGAAAGTGTTGATATGTTTTCTTGCTTTTACTTTTGGCCGAGTGAGGATAGCTGTGGAGACAAACAGGGAGAAACAATATAAAATACATCGCACTAAAGAAATCTAAGATCAATTTAGCAGTGTAGGTGATTTAACACAAACCCACAGTATGGGTATCATCATTCCATATTATGAGTCAGGCTTAAATGATTGATATTACTCAACAAAAAGTCTGCTTCCCAAATGGCACCCTTTTTAAATCAAATCACATTTTATTTGTCACATGCGCCAAATACAACAGGTGTAGGTAGACCTTACCGTGAAATGCGTACTTACAAGCCCTTAACCAGCAATGCAGTTTCCCTATTCAGTGCACTACTTTTGACCAGGGCCACATAGGGTAGTAGTGCACTATATTGGTAATAGGTTGCCATTTGGGACGCACACCTAAGGCTGGTGGTCCTCCTACCTGTTTGATGAACTGCCCTGCATTGAAGAGCTCACTGCATCCGTACAGCACCCTCTTCCCTGGCTTTGCCTAAAAGGATGCCACAAAACACACATTGTTCAAAAAAACTCAACTGAAAATATGAAGAGGTTTCATAAGATACACTGAAAACTTTTGTCACAATGTTACATGTAGATATTTTAATAAAACATTCATTAAAAAAAAAATGAAAACAATTTGGAGTAATAGTTTACCTTTGTGTAGTCCACCAGGTTTTGATATTCTATGTAGTTTCCTCCTCCAACCACAAAGACGATAGCCTGAAACAGAAGGCGAGATCTCACTGACAGGTTGAGGCTGCTAGGTTCATGTACATTATACACACAGATTAGTGTGCGCCCCCCCCCCCCCTGTCACACAGTGAGTCCAAGATAGGCACCAGGCACCATGACAACACACAGCAGTTGCTGGATTTAGTGGAGGCCCTGTTTGTGTGTTTGTGCTGACCATGGCAGGACTCACCTCTTGAAACGGGTTCTTGTTCCTTGGGGTTGAGCTGTTGGGAGAACAGGAGTGTTTAGGCACAGATCTTACGGACAGAAAATGCACATTACTATTTAGAGGCCTTAACTGTTATCCTTGGAGCTCTTGAAGTCTTACCTCTCACTGCCGCGCAGCATCTTGGGATCAAAGTATCTGTAGTCATCAGTCTCCTGCACATCATAAAAACATCATCAATAAACCAACAAACGTATACATCACATGAACAACAAGAAAGAGACCATTTTCTGACAATTCTAGAAACCCCCAAATCCCCCCCATTGCTCAAGGTCACCCAGTTCCTCTTATTAAAAGCAACTCCTGCATAAGCATGGGTCCTGTGAGACAAAGTCAACCAATTGACTCAAGTGCGATCAGATCAGGCAGAATTCAGATTCAGGCAACACCTGCTTGATTTCAACAGAAACGTCACATTTACCAGAACTAGTCTTAAATAGGATCAGTGAAGTTAGTTTCTTCCCTCCCTCTCTCTCTACTCATACATCCTCCTTAAACCCAGAACCAAGTCTTTAGTCTGGGCTGATTCCCAAATTGCATGCTATTCCCTATAGTGCACTACTTTTGACCAAATCAAATGGTATTGGTCACATAAACATGTTTAGCAGATGTTATTGCGGGTGTAGCGAAATGCTTGTGTTCCTAACTCCAACAGTGCAGTAGTATCTAACAATACACAACATATCTAACAATTCACAACAAAGCCTTATTGGCCCTGGTCAAAAGTACTGCACTAAATAGGTTGCCATTTAGGATGCATCCCTAGTCTCTCTCCTCTCTTCCCAATGGACCGAATGCATCTACCTCTATCTGGCAGAGCCGTGGCCCACTCACATTCTTCACCAGAAGAGAAAATACTTTGCAGTCAGGCTGGTGAAAGAGGAGCTCCCTGTCTCTCTGAACTGACTAGATGCTCCAGATTTTTGTGCTATCGTCTTTCCCCACACAGGAGAGAGGCAGTTCAGCAGAGGGCTTCTGATATCAAACCTGAACACACTGCTAAACCTGCCTGGGAGAGGAATGGCATTGTGTTCACACAGAAGAACCACCGATAGATTACACCTGTCCAAGAAGGCCATCGGATGCGGGACAGGGGTGGGGAGAGGAGGATGGAGGCTGTTGAATTTGGACTGATGTACCCCTCTCTTTCTCGGCTCACCGAACAAGAAGCGCTTTGTACAGTGCACTGTAATTCCAGTAGCTGAGAAAATGATAATATTGTTATGTCCAATTCAGTGTTTGGAGAGGTGGGGATAGGGGTTGGGGGGCATCTAAAGCCAGTAACAGAATCCTGTAATCCCTGCTCCCTCCTGGCTGTAGACACACGGTATGAGTGCCAAATGGTACCCTATTCCCTATAAAGCGCACTACTTTTAAGTAGAGGCACCCTATTCCCTTTGAAGGGAATAGGGTGCCACCTGGGACGCTGACAAGATGGAACGGAGCTAATGGAAATTGAAAAGCGTTTGTTCATATTAAATGTTTATGGACCTGTGAGAGATGGTAATCACAAAGGGACTAAGTTGATGTAACACCTCTATAGATGTAGCAGCTGATCCAGGGAAAATTAGACATGGACCGCAGAGGGGAATAGGGGACCTGCCTCAAGCCTGGTGGCCTACACTAACAAGTGTAGTGTTGAGTACACAGAGGATGGCTTGTGAATGATTTTCAGTGAAGTGGACCTTCCCTCTGCTTCAGGGTAAGCTGGTAAGGAGCTGAGAGAGAGATGAGGAAGTGTAGAGAGAGCTTCTTGGTTAGCTGTAACCTAATCTCCAGGTTCAGTGTGCGCCTGTCCTCCCAGAGAGAGGATTGAGAGTCCACAGTGCTGCCCATGTGCTCTATTGCAGCCCTGCAGGCAGCTAGCGGCTAGGGTTTCGCACCACAGTGGAGCCCCCAGAGCAGATCAGGCCAGGCCACCCTCACAGAGCTGTTTTTAATCACTGGGGTGGCATCCCAAATGGCACCCTACTCCCTACATAGTGCACGATTTTTGACCAGGGCCCATATGGCTCTGGTCAAAAGTAGTGCACTATATAGGGAATAGGGTGCCATCTGGGAAGCATACCTGGCATTTCTATATTGTTATGCACATGACTGACCGACTTGACTTAAACACTACTACACTGTGAGGTCATCTGCAAGTACAGTACCAGTCAAAAGTTTGGAAAAACCTACTCATTCAAGGGTTATACTTTATTTTTCACAAATTGTGAAGACGGACTAGATTTTTTTAATAAAGGCAGCAACTGTAGCTAATGCATTCCAGGTGACGACCTTATGAAGCTGGCTGAGAGAATGCCAAGAGTGTGAAAAGATGTCATCAAGGCAAAGGGTGGCTACTTTGAAGAATCTCAAATATATTATGATTTGTTTAACACTTTTTTGGTTACTACATGATTCCATATGTGTTATTTCATAGTTTTGATGTCTTCATTGTTATTCTACAATGTAGAAAATAGTAAAAATAAAGAAAAATCCTGGAATGTGTAGGTGTGTCCAACCTTTTGACTAGTACTGTATGTACACGACTGCAGACAGCTACTTGACATTTTACAAAGTAGCTTAGCTACAGTTGCTGCCTTTATTAAAAAATCTAGTCACGTCTTCACAATTTGTGATGACTAGTTTCCCCCCACATATTCAGAAGTGATCTAATCAGAAGGGGGCATGATTGGAGAAGTCTCCGACTGCAGACATGAGACACCCATCAGGTTGTTCATCTTGTTGCCACTGTATTCATCAGCATGCTTCCCTCCTGAATGTGATGGTGCAACAAAGCAGAAACATAGAGGAATGTCCACAGTAGAGGGGGAGGAGAGAAGAGAGGAGGAGGGAAGAGAGGAGACTGCTCACCGGATTGGACTTCATCTCCATCAGGTTGTCCAGGATACGCGTGACTGGCAGGTTCTGAAAGAAAAACACTTTAAAAACTCTGTTCTTTCTCACCAGGTAATTAATCACTACAGACTGACTCCAACGAGCAGCCGCGTGAGATATTATCATACATGTCTCCAGGCAAAACCTTCCCATCAAAGCCAAGGGACATCTGGACATTTTGAAAACACATATACAGAGAGTATCATGATGAGACTGCTCCTCTCATCTGTCTATTAAGAGACATTCAGTATCACTCATTCTGCATGTGTGTGTTTCTATGCATAATTCTGTGTGCATGTATATCTGTGTGTGTGTGTGTGTGTAAAGCTACTCACATGCTGTTTAAGCACCAGGTGTTTCACCCCCTCCATGACAAACTGGGAGCCAGAGTTCATCACTCTAGAGAAGAGGCTGTGGGATAGAGAGCCAGGAGGAGGACAGGGTCAGCACGGGGGTTAGGTCTATGGGACCCCTGAAACAAGGGAAACTCTGCAATGTCCCAAATGGCACCCTATTCCCTACATAGTACACTAACCTGGTCAAAAGTAGTGCACTGTGTAGGGAATAAGGTGCCATTTGGGACGCACACAGAGAGTGCTCTCTTTCTTACCCCATAGGTTTCACACCGCTGTTCCCATAGTTAGATGGTGTGGCAGCAATCTTTGTGAAAGCCCTGAAGGAACCCAAAACAATGTGTTTTATTATCTGTTTGGTTCTGCATGTATGAAGCATCATATGCTGAAAATGCAAGCTTGTTTGTAATGTCTTACTTCCACTGCTTGATGTAGTTGAGAGAGGACAGGTCGCAGCCAGTCTCTAGAAGAGCCTTCTTGTATTGGTCCAGATCAGTCTGAAACACAGAAAAACCCCAGTAAGATAACAGTACGCCTGTTTTCACCAAGGTAAAACATACATACAAGTGATTGAGCAGGCATTCGAGTATTAGTAGGGAATTTACCGACCAGGGACTTAAAAAAAAGCTTGAAGAAATAAAAACCTAGTCATCCTAAAGCAGAGTGTGACACGTGTATGGTGGTATCATCAGTACATTACGATGGCAGAGACAAGTACTTTTTAATGTAACTAAACAGATGTTACGCCACAGCATCCAGGGAAAACAAATAACCTTATAAAATGTACATACTGGACCAACTGGAGAACGGACCAGAGAGGGGATGGTAATCCCATGCTAATAATCGGCCCTGGACGGGTTCAGGTTAAGGGGGGGACAGAGATGAAAGGAGGAATACCACAAGACGTTGGCGGTGGAAAAAGATTTCCTGCTTGACTTCAGCTGTCAGGCCGGGAAAGCAGAATGGCATCTCAGAGGAGAAGGGCTATTAGGGAGACCATTGATCAACATGATGCTCCAGGACAGCCTGATCCTAACGCTGTTCCCAGCCTGCAGCCAGAAACCTGGGCCCATATTAATGCTCCTCAGAACAGGAGTGCTGATCTAGGATCAGTTTTGTCTTTTAGATGATAATGAAAACGATTATATGGACGAGCAGGGAACTGATCCTCGATCCGTACTCCTACTCGGAGACTTTGTGAATACGGCCCCTGGCATCCTCCAAGCTCTTTGGAGCTGGCGGCTGGAGGGACTTGACTTCACTCCTCTGTGGTGAACTGTGGTTACTGAGGTGGTGGTGACAGGGCTTGAAGCAGAGCCAGTATTAAGGTCTTCCAAGTCTTAGCAGGGTCCCTAAGAGGCTAGTCCCCGAGCTGCGCCGCCTCCCTGAAGAAAGCAGACGTAGAACCCACAGTCACAGTGGAGAGCTGGGTGTCCTCCTATACAGAGGGCCTTGAGATGCTCAGAACAGAACAAGCTAGCATTATTGGACTTCTGGAGTAATGACATTTGGCCTCGGCTTCAAAGGGTATCGATGTTCCTGGAATCTGCTCTAACGTGTCATATCGAACAATAAAGCTTTTGAATGTTGTAAGAAGAAAAGCTGGTTTGAATATCATACGAAAAAATGATTTGAGAATTGATGTTTGGTGTTCTAAACAATGAAACGCAAGCCAGGGCCAAGGTTTTTCATATTGTATATTGTGCTGTTACTAAGACTACCACATCCAGTGAGACCACAAAGTGTCTCCATTGAGGTTGCTATTGTGCCATTTTTGGTTCCATTGGACATGAAACTGCATATGACCGTAGTGAATCAGACAAATCAACAGAGTTCCCTGACAAAGGGGCCTGTATCTTGTGGCTCCTCTCCGACCTGTGATTGAGTCTAGTTTGGCATGCGTTTCATGGTGAGAAAATGTCTGACTTGAGTCTAGTATGTTTTTGATAGGGACAGGGTTAAGTCCAGTATGCGTGTGTTTGATAGGGTAAGGGTTAAGTGGGGGACAGGCCTCACCTCTGAAGGGGGTTGCAGGGCTGTGATGTAGAAAATCAGAAACAGTCTCATCTTGTCCTCTGGTGTTCCCGCTGTCACAAAGACAAAAACAAAGTTGTTTAACAAACCTTACATCAACAGGCACCTCAGGTATTTCCGACTGTATGATTTATGTTATTTCTGGCCAAGATAAGCACAGAGGCACATCTACCGTCAGGGTCACTGATTATGTCCAGCAAAGACTTCTCCAGGGTGGATTTGCTCATCAGCTTCTCCTCGTACTCAAAGTACACGTCCAGTTTACGGCTCTGTGGATGGGTCACAAAAGTTACACATTAGAGAAAGAGTACCTATAAGTATGTGCCCACCAAAAATCTAAGTTGAGATATTTTTGTTAAAATTATCAAATGAAGGGCTCCCCGAGTGGTGCAGCGGTCTAAGGCACTGCATCGCTACAGACCCTGGTTCGATCCAGGGCTGTATCACAACTGTCCGTGATCGGGAGTCCCATAGGGCAGCGCACAATTGGCCCAGCGTCGTCCAGGTTAGGGGAGGGTTTGGCTGGGTGGGGGGGGGCTTTACTTGGCTCATCGTGCTCTAGAGATTCGTTGTGGTGGGCTGGGCACCTGCAGGTGAACGGTGTTTCCTCCGACACATTGGTGCGGATGTTAACACGAGTGTAGCGAAATGCTTGTGCTTCTAGTTCCGACAATGCAGTAATATCTAACAAGTAATCTATCAATTTCCCAACAACTACCTAATACACACAAATCTAAAGGGGTGAATAAGAATATGTACATGTAAGTATATGGATGAGCGATGGCCGAGCAGCATAGGCACGGTGCAATAGGTGGTATAAATACAGTATATACATATGATGAGTAATGTAAGATATGTAAACATTATTAAAGTAGCATTATTTAAAGTGGCATTGTATAAAGAGACTAGTGATCAATTTGTTAAAGTGGCTAGTGATTGGGTCTCCATGTAGGCAGCAGTCTCTCTGGGTTAGTGATTGCTGTTTAGCAGTCTGATGGCCTTGAGATAGAAGCTGTTCTTCAGTCTCTCAGTCCCAGCCTTGACGCACCTGTACTGACCTCGCCTTCTGGATGATAGCGGTGTGAACAGGCAGTGGCTCAGGTGGTTGTTGTCCTACATTAGTCTCACACACTTGTAGGTCTTCTATCCCTGATGTCCTTCAAATCTGATCCTATTCTTCTCTCTCTCTACTTCAATGACTACCTGTCCACTCCAAATGTCTTGGACAGAGTACCGAGGCTTTTCATGGTTCTACATTTTGTTAAAGGAACAATGGATCGGTGCATCATATGTATAAGTGTAGTTTCAGTATTTTTAGCGACTTAAATCTGAAGTAAATCTATTTATACTCGGGTTTATTGAATATTAGGGATATCAACACACAATCCCTGTGTTTCAATGCAAACTGGGCTTAATTGGAGCATAGTGGGCTTAATTGGAGCATCAATAAATTACAGTGAAAAATACAAAATAGCTAAGTTTAACTCACAAAATAATTGGGAACCAATGGTCTGAGGTATAAATATACACTATATACTACAATAGTACATTCTGTATAGAGGGGGTGTTTTTGGTGCTACTGTACCCTTTAAGATAAACCAATTTACAAAAAAGCATCCATGTATAACAATGCAAGGTTAATTTAACATTAAAATAAACAAGACAAAATGCATTAAAAAAAAATATGAGTGGTGAGTTTTTATACTATTATACTGTTGTGGTTCACCAAGCTATGTTGCCACTGTATTGACTGTGACATGTGTTACGACTGCTAGCATGACACATCTACTTTCAAATTGGCAAGAAATAGTCATTAATACCCATGTAGTATGCCATCATGTGCATAGATCACCACATTCATCTCTTAGGTGTCATCACTTATCTGAGGAACTAAAAATATGTTTCTCTGAGTTGCCTCCACACCAAAGTTTTTTTTGCAGCTGAAATTGGCCACTAGTAGGAACTTACACATAACTGTCAATAACTTAATAAGAAAACATTTAATTGGCCTAGAATAAAAACAACCACATGAACTGGTTGAAACATTAGATTTAATCCAAAAATGGAAGTGGGCTTAATGTGTATGTGGGCTTAATAGGTACGCTTAACTTAGTCCAAGTCAAGAGGATGCTTCAGCAGTCCTTTACTGGCAGATTTAGTAACAACTTTATAGTGAGTGCTCTGAGATGTTCGAGCTCACACGGACTGCACAGCAGTCTTCCATACATGTTTAATATCTGAAAAAAAAAGTGTTTGTTGGATGCAGTGCACTATGGACAGAGAGAGAATCCCCTCTATCTAGTTGTCAGGCCATGACCAGGTTTAATACTAACCTTAATGTGATCCAGAACGGCGGTGGCTACGTTAGTGTGGAGGTCAATCAGCCTCTTCTTCTCCAGAAGCTCTGGTAGGGAGCTAGTAGAGGAAACACAGAACAGTTTTGGTACAGACTGGGCACAGTCAATAACAGCGTAGCAATTAATAAATAATAATACAGAAATACTGTATATTTACATATACGGGTAGGCCGTTATTGTAAATAAGAATCTGTTCTTAATTGACTAGCCTAGTTCAAATAAAATGACAATTCTACAATGATGCTCACCTGACAGCTGAGGTAAGTTTTGCGGTGTTGTCTGACATACTAATACTACTAATGGGTCCCTCATCCTCACCCTCCAACCCCTGGAGAAGGTCAAAAGTCTTATTTCAGTGGGGAATTTGCAGGTGTGAGTGTCGTCCATTGTTTTCAGTGAGACTACTTCATTGAACAGCTCTAGAAAACCGCCTGTGCGCCTTCTTACCATGATGCTCTTGAGGCGTTTCACCTCGTCCTCTTGGGCTCGGTACGTGTCTAACTCCTCCTGTACAGACTCAGCCACCTCCGGGAACGGGCTGGAAGAGTCAAAACAACCGCTCAGCCAAGAAGAACTTCACTACATCAAAGATTGAAATATACTGTTACTATTGAGTTATAAAGCATCAAACGCAGACTACCTTCTAAATCAGTAGTTTAAAATCACACTTTAGCCAATGGAATGGAGTTTCTAACAAGCAAAGCTTGGAATATACTGTTGCTACCTAGTTATAAAGCCTTGGCCACAAGCTACCCTCAATCAGTAATCACCACAAGTGAGTTCCTAACCTGCCCTTGTGTTTCTGCCAGAATTTGTCTGCGGCTGTGAGGTCATAACTCTTCTTATTTTTCTTCTTGGGTCTGGCTCCGGAAGGGGAAGCTTCTGACCCCACAGATTCGTCCATACTGACCCTGTTCAGGTGGAAGTCCTAGGACACACACAAGGCAAAATCATTTCTACTACGGATAGTATTTTTCCTGCAAATAGTCATTTCTGAGTGATTATGTTTTTCAGTGTTGGGATGATGGTTGGCGTCTGGCAGAGATCCTATTGGATGTGTAGTCTGGTCATATTTCTGCTTACATCATCGGGTAAAAAGACTGGTCCATAGATACCTCTGGGATAAACACTGATATCTACTTACATCATCATAATACCTACATTCAAAATAACAACCGTTGTCATAAATATATTGAGGTTAAAACAAAGGACTCGTGATACTGAAAACTAAGGATAGGAGAGGAGACGGGATTGTACATTTTACACCAGAAATAATTTTAAGGCAGGGATGCTGGAAAATGGTTTGTCACAAATATTTATGACCTCTGGCACAGGTCACCGCACTGAGCACATACCACATACCACAGCATTTACCCTATTCTTAATCTTACACACAAGGTAATTGAAGTAGCGCTACCTTGAAAAAAATCTAACTTTGGCATATATTATTACAGTTGAAGTCGAAGTTTACATACACTTAGGTTGGAGTCATTAAAACTTGTTTTTCAACCACTCCACAAATTTATTGATAAAAAACTATAGTTTTGGCAAGTCGGTTAGGACATTTGTGCACGACACAAGTAATTTTTCCAACAATTGTTTAGACAGACAGATTATTTCACTGTATTACAATTCCAGTGAATCAGAAGTTTACATACACTAAGTTGAAACTGCCTTTAAACAGCTTGGAAAACTCCAGAAACCTTCAAACTCAGTGCCTCTTTGCTTGACATCATGGGAAAATCAAAAGAAATCAGCCAAGACCTCAGAAAAAAATGTGTAGGCTGGTCCATCCTTGGGATGGTACCTTCAGCAACGCCTGAAGGTACCATGTTCATCTGTACAAACAATAGTACGCAAGTATAAACACCATGGAACCCCCGAAGCCGTCATACCACTCAGGAAGGAGGCGCGTTCTGTCTCCTAGCGATGAACATACTTTGGTGCGAAAAGTTCAAATCAATCCTAGAACAACAGCAGAGGACCTTGAAGATGCTGGAGGAAACAGGTACAAAAGTATCTATATCCACAGTAAAACAAGTCCTACATCGACATAACCTGAAAGGCCGCTAGGCAAGGTAGAAGCCACCGCTCCAAAACCGCCATAAAAAAGCCAGGCTACGGTTTGCAACTGCACATGGGAACAAAGATCGTACCTTTTGGAGAAATGTCCTCTGGTCTGATGAAACAAAAATAGAACTGTTTGGCCATAATGACCGTCGTTATGTTTGGAGGAAAAAGGGGGAGGCTTGCAAGCCGAAGAACACCATCCCAACCGTGAAGCACAAGGGTGGCAGCATCATATTGTGAGGGTGCTTTGCTGCAGGAGGGACTGGTGCACTTCACAAAATAGATGGCATCATGAGCATGGAAAATTATGTGGATATATTGAAGCAACATCTCAAGACATCAGTCAGGAAGTTAAAGCTTGGTCGCAAATGGGTCCAAATGGACAATGACCCCAAGCATACTTCCAAAGTTGTGGCAAAATGGCTTAAGGATAACAAAGTCAAGGTATTGGAGTGGCCATCACAAAGCCCTGACCTCAATCCTATAGAAAATTTGTGGGCAGAACTAAAAAAGTGTGTGCGATCAAGGAGGCCTACAAACCTGACTCAGTTGCACCAGCTCTGTCAGGAGGAATGGGCCAAAATTCACCCAACTTATTGTGGGAAGCTTGTGGAAGGCTACCCCGAAACGTTTGACCCAAGTTAAACAATTTAAAGGCATGCTACCAAATACTAATTGAGTGTATGTAAACTTCTGACCCACTGGGAATGTGACGGAAGACATAAAAGCTGAAATAAATCATTCTCTCTACTATTATTCTGACATTTCACATTCTTAAAATAAAGTGGTGATCCTAACTGACCTAAGACAGGGAATTTTTACTCGGATTAAATATCATGTATTGTGAAAAACTGAGTTTAAATGTATTTGTCTAAGGTGGATGTAAACTTCCAACTTCAACTGTAGAAATCCCAATTCACACTACTGAGCCGTGCATACTTATAGTTCATCCTATACAGAGAGCAAAATACCATACACCCAACAACACCACTCACCATAAATTACTCAAGACTGTGGAGTGGACGTTTCTCATGGGTAAGCCCTTAGTTTTTGTCAGTGTATGATGTGTCTGTTAAGTCCATCATAACAGAGTGGTGGGAGTATGACAGACAGATTTGCTTCTCTCCATCCCTCCCTCCCCCTGATTCCCTGGCTTCCTGTTAGTCTTACCAGCACATCGTGGATGAGGGCCTGGTAGGTCCATGTGTGGTGGAGAGGGGTGGCAAGATCCAGGTTGCGGTCAGCGAGTACAAATAGGGGTCTCTGGAAGCTGAAGAGAGACAGAGAGCGAGATGAAACGAGAGGATGATAAATGTACCCAGAGTTCCCCACTGGCTAGGCTCTCCCTCTGCTCCACCAAAGCTGAAACAAAAAAAGACCTGAAATAGATCCTGCTTAGAGCTTCCCAGAGGAAGCATGACTGTTTTCACTTCATCCACCACTTAGCGAAGGCCTAGCGAACCACTCAGTGAGTCTGGAGAGCAGAGGAGAGGAGAAAAGCAGAATAGCACATTTCCACTTCAGAGATAGACAAAGACATTGTGTAGCAGTGTGTGTGTGTGTGTGTGTGGGGGTGGGAAGCCATTTTATGTGTTTGTCTTAGGGAATGGAGTAGGTCTTCCGTGGTACAGTACAGAATCATAATATTAATGTCTACATCTAGTCTGCTCTCTTTATGGTTCATACCCAGTGTACTAATCTGCACCCTGACCCACCTGAACTGGCCGGCCCCCATATTGTCTCCAGTGAACAGGCTGTTTCTGGCGTCTCGCAGGTTCTCCCTCAGCTTCTTGTCAAGTTTCTGCAACAAACAGAGAAACTGGGTTAGATAGTTTTGCTTCTTATGCAGCTAGGTAAGACGCCTTACATCTTCTTAACCGGATATACGCTTAGCACACAGTCTTGCAGCGTTTCACTGAGAGCTTAGAGACCCTCACCACAACACAGCAGTACAGTATAGGGAACAAAGAGCAGTGCTGTGTAACTGGAGGAGAAACACTACATCCATCCATTAAGGCTCTTGGAGGATCAGCTTCCACACTGGCTGCATCAACATTCCTCCCCACATCAAGAATCTACCTGCAAATACTGTCTGCAAACAGTGAGATTTTGGAGGTGGGTGGACTTGGATGTCGTCCTCAAATGACTAATTTCCTCTTTCACTGTACCCACTGGGGATGGGTACTACTCTCCCAGCCCTGTCTGCACTGCCAAGACATAATACAAAGTATATTTAGACTGACAGACAGACTGGGCCCCTTGACAGCGGCTGAGGAGAATTCAGAGAGTTATAAATGAGGAAGGATGATGCTCACCACCGCGACCATCTCCGCAGCATTCCCTCTTGGACAGCGGATTATGGGGACAGCACCTAAGAAAACAAAACGGATCTGTTAACTGCCAATAGAGGGCATTGACGACTTTAGCAGAGCGTGTCTATAGAGAATATGAGGACGTGCTGTGAATCCCATGAGGATAAAACTGAGAATCGTATACAAACTGCAAGTTAGGGATGCAGTGGGGTTACTTTGCTCAATGCATCATATAGTCACACTATCCCCATTGGCCTTTACTTTCAAAACGTTTTCCTCTCTAGGAAATATGATTTTGGTATCGCTTCGATTCAGGTGAGTAATAACAAAAGTGATGCTGCCATCTAGCAGGGAGAAAATGGTACAACCATGAACCACCTGAGTAAATGAAACAATCTTACAGTATTTTGAAATACCAAACAGTGTTCTCTCAAGGAGTCTCAATAGTGTTGTGGCACTAATAATATTCTGTGGAAAGACCCACCCAGAGTGACAAAGAAGCAGAAAAGGCTGTCTACAATCGTATCCATGATGGCCTCCATCTCTGTGTCCATGATGTCCGGTTTGTTAATCGCTAATCAAAAGGGAATAAGAAAACAGGAAGTCAAATACAATCATGCCAGGTAATCATGAATAAGATCTGATGAAAATGGCAAAGTGCAATCTAGCACAGTTTCTGAATCCAATGAACTTACCATGGTAGGAGATGAGCTCTTTATTTTGATTACAGAGGATAAACATATCATCTTCGAGTGTGATGAAATTCAAATACTGATCAAACACCTATGAAAGCAAAAAATACCTTACTGTTACAAGGATGTTCAATATCCTGTGATGTGTGTTAGAAAATGACTAGGATGGAGTCACAGATGGCACCCTATCCCCTACATAATGTACTACTTTTGACCAGAGCCCTACAGGAAAAAAAGTAGTGCACTATATAGGGAATAGGGTACCATTTGAGAGACAGCCTAGAAGAGAGGTGAACTAGTGTGTGGTGGACTCACTTTGGTAACCTGGGTGACAGCGTTGGCTGAGAGAGCTGCACTAGCAATATCCTCTAGTTTACTTCTGGATATGGCTGAGATGAAGTTCAAATAGTATGACTCATACAGCTGGTTACGAAGGTCCTGAGAAAAATAAACAAAACAATGGAATGTACCAATATACTGACTAGTAGGATGTTACATGTCTGGGATGTAATGTTTGGACAACAAATAATTGTATCTGGCCAAGGCCACCAAATGGATAGGCTCAGTGGCCTAATACAGTTTTTCTTATCATCTCTAGACCTATCCTGAGTTTAATCATATCTGATGATGTAATGTTGATATTCTGAGTGAGGGATGCTTACTTGGCATATCCGGTCAATATTCTCCTCTGTCGGCATAACAAAATAGATGGCTGGCACATCCGGGATGGGATCTCTGTCTGAATGAAGCAACCTATAGAGAATGATCAAATACATTGAAGACCTTTCTAGATGAAGGTGTCCTCCATTGATTGACACCAAGTCAATGCTGTGTTTGTGAACTTATTTGCAATTGCTCAATTCAACTTCTCACAAAACTGTTGTTGTCCTTTGAAATATACTGCACTGGTAGATCCTTCATTTTCAATAGATACTGACCAGTTGATAGGTTACATTACTCAAATTCAAAGTCTTTACAGCCTCATTAATTATTTGTCTGGTGCATCATGATTTTAGTTCTCTACATGTACCTTTTGTGAAGGTGATTAATAGATTATTAACAGCGATGTCAAATTGTGAGTTACTCACAAGTGCAAAGTGATTCCCATGTCCCGTAGTTCTTTGACCGCCAGTAGAGGGGAGATTATGTCCTGGCCAAACCTGTCGTAGATCAGAACCTTCCATACTGGCTCAGCAGCAGTGTTTTTCAACGGAGAAGTGTTGAAATTCAGCATGCGCTTCAATGCAGCTGGGGGCACAGAAGAATACAGTATAAAGTCATGCTTGGCCAATGTTTAAGATGATGTAAATTGGAAATATTTGTGCAATAGGTGCTGCACATCCCACCACACCCTTGGGACAGCCACCACAAAACCCTTGGCACAACCACCACTTTTGTCATACTAAACATGGCACAGGACTGGGGGAACTGGGACTTTGCCATACCATTTCTGCCAATCAACGAGTGAAATTGTTTGATGAGTGAAATGGCTAGTTAGCTAGCGTTAGCTAGTTAGCCACTCATCCAAAGGAACAATACTGCAGTCGGTTTAGCTAGCTAGATCTGTCAGTCATTCACTGCGTGGCATTCCTGTTCCTTGACATGACAACCACATCAAAGTGTCTAGTGAAGTCAAGAGTAGTAGTAAGTGTATGTTAGCCATCCGACTTGTTGCTGCTTCATAATATTATTGTAACGCGTTTACAATAGCTAGCTAATAAGTTAGCTTAGCATTGATTTTCTCGTGAAGATGGCTGGTGGCCATCGTGGAAGTTCGTATTTTATTCAACAGGCTATGGTCAGAGAAAATAGTCGGTTTTACAATGTGAATCAACAATTCGACAACCTATGTTCAGCAAAAAATCTATGACCGAAACCATTGACAGACCTGCCTGCTTTTCCCGGACGGAGGCGGCCATCTTTTCTGTTTATGCAGTGACGGGGCAACAGATGACGTGGCAGCTAAGTGCGGCTTGGTTGAGAGGCAGTGT